>NC_134572.1:108024008-108176508 GCF_050947875.1 Dermacentor variabilis
CTTGCTCACTGAAATATTAGCTGTTTCTGTCTATTTGAACTCTGCGCCACCAGGTGGCTGCACCATGCAATCCGCTACTGTTTACACTTCCTCCCCGACGCACCGTCCGCTTGCGTTTACTCGAATACCGGACAAGCTAAACCTCTCGATTGCACCGCCTTCGGGTTCGACCCAGGTTGTGCCGTTTCTTTCTGGACTAAAAAAATTGCCAACGATTACAATACTCCCTAACGCAAAATCTGTACGGATCATTTAGCGATATAGCGGCTGGCGAGTACAATCTGTCTCGTGCGGCCCACTGCAAACGAAGCAAAGTGGCGCGAATGCCTCGCTAATCGAGAGATCATGAGGCAGCGCGTGGGTGACGCGTGGGCGCGATTCACTACAGCCGTAGCAGACAGACCTCCGCTCATGCAGCGCTTTGCTTCTGTATATGGCTTCGGTCGACGCGCTCTCCGCATATCATCGGTGAACAGACGACGGCGCACTAATCTGGCGCCGTTTCGTAGCGGTCGTTGCCGCAGAGCCCTCCTCCTCGCGCTCTCTTCGCTATCGCCGTTTTTCACGCTCCTCGTTCGCTGTGCTTGTTCGCTCGGTTACGCCGACGGTCAACGCACGAACGGGCGTCTAAGAGCTGTGCTCTAAAACTATAGACAAGGGAATGAGCGTCTCCCTCTTTTGCTTCCTGAGCTGCTTCGCTGATCGCACGTAAGTTCCCGTTCTCTGTCCGTTGCAATATTTACCTTTACAATGCTTCGTCGTTCTTAATGTCTCAGAAACTCGCCCAATCTTCAGTCATGGGCCATTTCACACAGCTTGGTGCGACGAGCCGGAGGTGGTGGTAAGTGTGAACACGCCAGTGCGCTTGCGTTCGCTTTCAATGCACATGCAGTCATGTACCGGATGCAACTAGAGTTGGGAAGCGCGAGGAAGGAAAATATACCCTAAAGGGAAGACTGATGCACTGATAAGACGGCAAAATGGCGACTACAAATGTGAGTGTTCGCCTTCATTGCCAAAGCTCCAGACCCTAACAGCTGCGGAGGCGAAGACAGGTAATTCCCGTGGGACATGAAGCTCTTGCGTATAAATGGCTCCTTTATCAATGTTAGAACGACTAGACCATAGCAAAGCAGCGTCGGAAATTTACAGTGCTCAGTGACTGAAACGCAATATTCGGAGGGCGCGGCTGCCACTTTTTTTTTCTGCACCACAGGGGAGCTCTCGGCGACTGCCGCGGGACCAAATGCAGTCACAATGCGTCACAAAGGCTCTCACTCATTGTGCACCACGATGCATCAGCTCGGTGTCCCCAGCGCCCAGACAGTGCAAAAAGCTCCGGCGACCACGTGCTTCAAGTATCACGTCTCAATCGCCGAGCACATGTCCGTACTGTTGTGTACCGACTGCACGTATTCAGTGTTTTCCCCATTCCATCTGGTGAGGCCGCAATGAGAAACGATTGAACTGAATGGCCTAACCAGCTTCAGTCATGTTTTAGCAATTGTTCGCACACCCAAAAACACGTTTGATCAGACTTGGTTTCACGTGGTATTTCCCCAATGCAAAACAGAAAGAAATGACGGAACATATTCGGTCAACGTAGCTGGCGGCAGAGCCTGCAGAGCCTGCCGAGTCCGGCCAGGCCCGGCTCGACCGTCGCATGCCATTACATTCGTGGTGCCACCGCTTAAGGCGCCATCGACCCAAACTCATTCCGCGCTTGGTGCCAATGGGCACCGAGATGAAATGTAATGCACAATTGGCAATTTGAAATATTACAAAAGTATTTATATTCACAAATAGTGATTATTTGATTCAAAGGCCACGCCGAATAGGGCCCCAATATTTGTTTCATTATTCCAAAACTTCGAACATTTGCATCCCCTATTACACTGTGATGCCAAGACGAAGGTGATGCATGATGCTTGTCGAGGGAGGAATTGCGGTGACAGGCATGGTGCACAGAGAAACCCGACAAATGTTTAGCAACATTTAAGGTTTCTGTACCGGTTCTGTCACAATGTCACATGCCCATCCTGGAGGACTGGCCAAAAATGGGCACACCCAGTGGCACATATTGAATGGCTCAATTAACAAAAATAAAATGAATTAACAAAAATAAAATGAATCGACTGAACATAATTAGCCTATTCCATTAAGAGGTTGAGGATACCTGAAAAGATGGCTGTAAGCCGACATTATACCTTCAGGCTTTATGCAGGCATACTTTTTTTATTATTGTTATGCAGAACAGTGGTGCCCCCTATTGGCACTACTTTATCAGTCAGCACACAGGGGTTATATAAGCCTGCTTCCTGGTACTTGCATTCAATACACATGTACATTGTCTTCATATATATATCCACAACTATATCCACTGAGATACTACTGGACTCAGCAGCAGCAGTCACACAAAACCCAGGAGGCTTGGCAAAGAAAGCTTCACATTAAAGGTACAAAAATAAAAAGTGCAGTGCCACTTCGCAGAGGTACCGGAGAAGTATTGTTTACTTTGTGTCAACGTTGCCATTGCACTTTGACATCTCTACCTTTGCTTCTTGCCAAACTACTTTGCTATGCACAGCAACACGAGGCAGCAGTTACGGCAAACAGTACAATCGATGGAAACAACCCCCCAAACAAAGATGGCCATGTTCTATACTTGCATTACAGCCATGTGTATTAACAGCAAGAATCATGTTTGCACTAGAGCAGGACATTTTTTTAAAGCCCTTGTAGGCTAATACAGTTTAGATCCAATTAAGAGATGGCAAATAAATTGATGTATATAAAATGAGTTCCAAAAATGTAAACATTCAAGCCTCCCAAAATATGCAGCAAAGCACACATTACAAACAAATTTATTCTTAAAGGATGCTGAAAAATTAACATTATTATGCTTCAATTTGGCCGATGACAAACTGCATGTGGCCATTCTAGACTAAAAAGAACATATACACCCTTTTAAATTTCCATATTCTTTCTGAAGCTGTCGGTGTAATGTGCAGATTAACTCCTCTCTAGTGGACAATGGAACTGCCAACTGATGTACTATAGAACATTTTGTACGAGTATGCATAACATGACAATTTATTTGGTAGAGTATCAGAAACGTTAATTTAAAAAATTTTCCCAAATTTTTCAAAAAAAAACTGCACTTGCTTAATGGAAGCCAGTAATGTTTTGCTCAAGTGACTATGCACTGCACAAGCCACTGATGTTTAATTGTAGATGTGGGTGGCCTGTGAAAATGGCTTCATTGTCTATATACTATTTGCCATATACCCAACCAGCTTTAATAAAATAAGATAGTCTGTGGTGTATAATGCCCACAAGTTACACCTTAGGTATGAAAGGTGTCCAAGTAGAAGGCTCGGGGTATTTCTACAACCTGAGTCCCTTAGAACTACAATATCTATGTCGACATGCTTCTCTTGCTTTTTTTTAACCAATTTTGAACCCATAGCATTACACTAAGTAGCAGGGGCCATATTCTGGATCTCACATTTTCTGAGATATCACCTGCAGTGCTCAGTGACTGGATAAGCCAATGGAAGTAGGTGTGGCAAAAAAAAAAAGAACACCCACCTCCCGTTAGCATTGCTTTGATATTGCATTGTTTGCGAGTGCTGTGATGAAATGCCCTTAAAACTAGTGAAAAATCAGGCTGGACATTACATCACACGAAAATGAAAGCATCTGCAAAAGCAACCAATCAGACATACAGCCCCAGAAAACAACAGCTGTTGAGTCGCAATGGGTAGGCATGAACCACAATGGGTGCATTGTGAAACTATGCAAAATGAAATTTCTTCTGTAAATCAATTTACACAGTCACTTAAACAAACTACTTTGTAGTAAACTAAAAACAATTCAGTTTTTTTTTTAATTCCCTACTCAGCTTGCACTCAGTTCACTGGAGTTGGTAACTGACTGTGTAATTGGTGGTTTCACGATGTGCTGAAGGATTGATGCCATTTTGTGTGTTTGATCACAGTCTATCCGACTCTTCGATATGTGTATTGGAGGCAGCACAAACTCTTCGCAAGCACACTTTGCACCCGTCACAAAGTCAAAGGATCCCAGCCGGGCATTGCACTCAGGGCAGTAGAGTTTTCCTTTGACCCATTCACCCTGAAAAAAAAAGATTAATAATAATGTAGATACACAATCACCACTTAAGTAGAAAAGTGAAAGCTGCATTTACCTAGCAATCTGCATGTGAATGTTTCACAGAAACATGAGTAGACGGTGACTAAATTTTTTATCCACATTTTCCAATATCTGTGGCCAAAGTACAGTGCTCAGCAATTTAAACCCCATAATTGGTACATGTGGTGACCAGTGTTTTTTTGCGCCACTAGTATATGAATGCTGGGGGGCCAAACGCAGATGCAATGCATCCACAACAGCCCTTGCTTTCATCGTGTACCACAATACATCAGCACAATGACACTGATGCCCACCAATGGCACAGGCGCCAGCCACCATGCAGGTAGACTATCGCAATTGTATCACTGAATATTGTACTTTTTTTTCCAGCACACAAAAACAAAGGCAATAGTAAATGTTTGGCAAGCACAAACATGGGGAAAAGTGAGAGGCTGCATGGAACAACAGGTGGTTTCAAAATTTGGAAACACGAAACATCAACATTAATAAAAAGTGCGATCACAGCAATGGCTACTGAGGATGAACTTTCACAAAACCATTAGTGGCAGGTCTGCTTCCATGATATATAGGGTGCAAAAGAGAATGTCATCACAACTATACGAGCTACTATGCATACAAATGTTTCTACATTTACTTACTCATATATGAAACATCATGTGTCAGTCAGAGGCATTAATGTAGCCTTTTCTGTGTTTGCTCCTGTCATAATAGATATGACTTCAGAACAAAAAGAAAAACCAGAACTACCCATTTATTCGCTTACATCAACAGCACGTCCAAAGCACGCTATAGAAGGGTTCATTTGGGTTATTTGCACCCACCCCCCCAACATCTCTTTCTTTCCATCACTCTACAGTTTCTACAACATCACCATTAGGAACATGGAGCACTAGTAGAGTTTATGACGTTTCCCACAGTGGCACTTCAACCAGCAACGAGGTTGTGAATATAAACTAGAAATTTTGTTGACTACATCAGCAACTGCAGGTGGTGGTGTGGATGAGCATTTCTGAGTGTGATAAATATTCTACAAGTGAGCTCACTTACAATGAATGCAGATGTATTTCTTTTCTACTGTCTATACTAAGCATAATAAGAGCACTTCTTGCTGGACTAGTTGATAGCTGTTCATTATAAAATGTTTATAATTATAATTATATATTTATATGTATAGGCGCCCTGTCCCGTTCTCTTCTCTTGTGTGTGTCAGTTTATTTGGTGTCTTCATATTTTATAATGAACTATACTAAGCAGTAGTATATTCAGTAAACCGAACGATGCAAACATCTTATATTTGTGAAGTGGCGTGTGCTTTCCTTAACTACTTGAGATGTTGTATGGCCTTAGTTTGGAAACACCTGCCCCATTGTTCAAACTGTGCACGATGGTTTTAGCACGTGCTCAGTAGTGTCAGGAGACAGTCACAACTTCAGGTGCTACCTGGCTGGAATAACAACTGATAACAGCCTCTTACATATTTTGGCTTAAACAAAGACTACTTTTGTGCACATGACACTTAATCCATGAGTATATTCTGTCTATAGGTGAAGAGTGGCAGGAACAAAAGTGACACATGTCTCTGGTGTGCAGAATTCTGTGTTTAGCACTGTATGAAAGTGCTTGTTGCAAAAGACATGCAAGTTGCAAGAAAAGTATAGTATCAGTAATGCAGCCTTTAGAAATAATGTTCAAATATTACTTTGTTAAGCGCAAAAAGACAGACACAAGAAAGACGACAGGACAAAGCGCCTTGTCCTGTCGTCTTTCTTGTGTCTGTCTTTTTGCGCTTAACAAAGTATTCATGGATTCGCACCAACTAGCCCGCCAACGCATTGTTCAAATATTAGTCTGTGACAGATCAAGAATGCAGCAACAAATTCCCTCAAAGAGAACATATTGCACAACTGTCATTTTCATGAAAAGGAACATGCAACGGTGTGGCAAATAGCCTAACTGACAAGATGCTGCGCTGTTCTACAGCGAGATGCGAAAACAAAAGGAGAGAAGGGCATTGTTTCTTCTTTGCTTGCACTTCCAATGCGAGCTTTTTTTTTTTCATCGAAAGTATTTCTTTGTGACAGGCCCATAGACAAGACCAGTTTTGTTAAAATTTGATTTGGACACTGCATCTATCACAGCATTGCAAGCAATTGGAGGAAGTGATAAGTCCCATCCTAATCTTCAACTCCTTCCTTCTTTGTATCCATGTTTCTGCCTTTGCCTCACACTGCAAATTCTCACACTGATGAGGAAGCCTTTTGTTCAAGTGCGAGTGATAACCACTGTGAAGGGACCACAGGGGCAATTCAGCCTTTCATGGTGTGTCTTCTTGGCAGTGGCATGCACCTACACACAGGACGAGGAAAGGGTGTTTGAAACGGAATGTTTTGTACAAGAGGTCTCTGCTAATTCTTTTTCAAACACGTTTGTGCCGGGAGCTGTCGTCAGACCCACATTCTACAATATGGCAGGTGGTATGAAACCATGGCGTGCTCACTGCTGCTGAATTGGTGTTCCTCACTTTCGAATCATTGGCGCCTGCAAAAGTACCATTTTTTGAACCGTGGGAAGACGGAAGGCTTTTGTATCACCCATTTTTCGACATCTCTTCCATTCTTTACTTGTCACTGACTTAACTGTCATGCACATCGCACTCACGTTGTCCAGCTGCTCCGACAGCCAGTCAGGAAGGTTTTCGTCTCGGACATACCAGACCGTGTCGATCTTGTTGAGTGGGCATGAAAAGGCCACATGACCCGACCACGGATCACCATGGGACGAAACCATGTGGTTGCTGCTGAACAAAGTGCGCCGACATTTCTTGCAGCGAAAGCCCGCTTCGTCACTCATCTTGATGACCGCCAACCTGAAAAAAATAATAATAATTAAGCTAAACTTTTAAATTAAAAGTGGATACGAGCATTCGTGCCAACGTCAAGTAAGCGAAACACCAGAGATGGCGTAAAACAAATTTTCACGAAGTCCAGCGAAACACTTTGCCACTTCTATACACGTTATTGCATAAAGCGGAACCACAAGAACAGCCGAAAGCATAACCTTCGATTGAAAGGTGCAATGTGTCAATCGCATACGGAGATAACGCACAGCGCCTCCGAGTTTCAGGACGGGCGCTTTAGCTGCAGAAAATTTTTTACCATCCTACCCTTTCTTATCTCACCTGGCTTCTGCGTTCAATAAAATTTTGTGGCCAATAGCACAATGAAACAGATAACCAATGCACTTCCACACACAAGCCCGGTGCGCATCGCTAGACATACAAGCGGCTCGAACGTGCCACAAGGTTTATGCATGACGTGTGGAGTCCAAAACATGCTTACACCAAACAAGCTGTCACTCCACAAAACTCAAACGACTTCGAGCAACTTCACAGGTTAGAAACATCGAAACAACGCACATACAGCGCGTGTCGTGTCGTAGAACTGGACTGAACTTGCTAGGATTGGATTGAACAGAACGTGGCTAAAGACTAGCCTCAGTCGCTATGCTAGCCTGTGCTAGCCAAAACAAACATGTAGCTTTATGCGTGCTTGACGGCACGTGCCATTGTCAACTTTGTCCACTTACTGTTGGTATATTTTACTCGTTGTTGTGCAGGCACCAGGCCAAATAGTTTGTTTCCAAACGCACAGCAAATCAAAGACGCAACTACGGCCAATGTTCACTGCGTGCAGCGAAAGTAAGAAACATGGTTGTTTAGGCGCCCTTTGAGAAAAACGTGTTCAGCGGCGTGTTCAGCACGGTGACGGCTTCGCGCGCTGCTATTTCGCGACTGTGACAACTATCGCGGACATGAATGGCAACAGGTACAGAAACACCAGACGCCCTCCGTGGTCTCAAAGTAACAACAGCCAGCGTTGGCAGCCCCGTTCAAACGTGTCCATTTTCGGCTACCGCCGTCATGAGCTCAACGACAAGTCGCCGAGCACGTACCACAGGCAAGGCGCATCTGAGGACAGCGTAAAGTACAGTGAAGATGACAATGAATTTGGTTTTCGTAGACAGCAACAGGACAACATTCAAAGCCTGGGTTCCTATGACGCCGATTCTGGAGCCGGCGAGCGAGCATTCCCCGCGTCGCGTAGCGTCGGCAGGCACGTCGCAGAGCAGCCGGGCTACGAGGTTCACGATTTGATGAAAGCTGCGTTCGACACCGACTTTCGTTTTTCTTCCCGCCCACATCAGTCCGAAGAAAGACACAACCACGATTCTAACTGGAATCCCTATCGGGCGGTGTCTACCACAACAGCGCAACAGAAGCGGCCACAGCCAATATTGAAGAACAAAATCCCCAATCCGTGGAAGGCACAAGAGTGCAGCACGGCAGAAATCGCCAGCCGCGACGCCGCACCAGTGCAAGTTCACCAGTCGAGGAGAGCGAATGTCGACAGTACCATTTTTGATGACCGCGCGGGCAGCCGAAGTCCGCGCAGACCACCCTCAAGAGCACCACCTCAGTGCCCCAGTAACGCGACTGTTAACAGTCCCGTCTCAAGAGGACTGCTACCTACGCCCGACCGCTCGCCGATTCCCGTTCGTCCGCGTACTCCGAATCCTACTCGGCCGCGAACTCCAAATCCCGTTCGGCCGCGAACTCCGAATCCCGTTCGGCCTCACACGCCAGCTAGGATCACTTGTCCGGACGAACCTGCCGTCTGGGAAACGCCGCCATGTGATGTGGGAACTCGAGGTTATTTCGAGTCGTTGAAGCATCGCGAACAAGAGAAAAACCTGTTTGGCAGGAATCATGTACCACAGAGCACTTTCAGAGTAGACTGTCCGACTGTGAACTGTGCCCGGCAGTCACCTCCCCGCGAACTGAATTTTGCAATTTCGGGCTCCGACGAGACGCTCACATTTACGGACTTTCGCATCAAGAACGATGGAGTTTGCAGCCGTTTCCTCGGCAATGACAGTGGCCCCGAAAATGTTCCCTCCATTGGCTTTCAGGGAACATGGAGAGGAAGAGGGCCAGAGGGAAACAAGATGAGTAGTAGTTCAAGGAACTTTGTAACTGGCCAGGAGACCCGGGCGAACAAAGTGAGAAGCAGTACACGGAACTTTGTAGCTTGCCAGGAGTCTGAGGTGAATGGTGTTACTTTTGAAGCAAGGCATGAACAAGCTCCAGGTCGTGTGGCTGCCAAGAGGCAGAACATAGGTGATGCCCGCCTCATCCTTGACAAGAAAAGAAAGTCTACTTTTGAAGAAGATAGCGAAGAAAACACAGAATCATCTCAGCAACAGCCTGCCAACAAAGCAGCTTCTGCCCCGACTCAGTTCCCTAGTCAGAAGGTCATGAAGGAGAGTGTGCAACACAACACAAGGCTCTGGGTTGAAAGTCATTTCTCCGAGGTATTGATAAATTTTATGCATTTGGTGTTGCTTTTGTAGTGGCCACTTGCTTGGAAGTTGTTTTGCAGAGGCACATTTGCATTTTTTTTTTCTTTTTAGAAAATTATATTTGTTCAACATCTTTTGGCAACTATAATGCAGCAAACCAGTAACGAAAATACTTAATGTGTGTGTGTAGCCCAGTAGAGATGAAGGCTTCTTGAGAGCTGTTTTCAGCATTGTTGTATTCAGGTATTGCTTTTACTGTTTACGACACATGCTGCACATTTACAAGTTGGTTCTGTCGTGGTATATCAATATTTACAATTTGCATTCACACAATTGTGAGGCTTCATTGCAGATATTGTACTGTGCTTGTAACACGTAGTTACAAGATGATGCACGTGCGACTGCTGGCTAATTTTTAATGCAATTAACATTCCTTGCGTACTTCACCAAGTTTCCTGTATGTTTGTCTGTCTGTTTGTATCTGACCTCTTTCATGCAAACTTGGTCCACTGGGTAGCCCATAGTCTATTGGGTAGAGCATCAGGATGCTGTGCTAAGGGGACTGGTTTTTAAACCAACCATCAGACCAACTTGGGTCACTGGGTATGCCCCCACTCTTCAGTGCGCCTCTTTGATGGCAACTTTGATCACTGGGTGGTGCCATTAAGTTTTGCTGCTCAGCAAATGACATAAAAAGAAGAATCCTTTAAAATTTCTTCAATGCTGGGCACAATTGAACCCGCATCATGTGTATTTGTACAATCTTGTCTGAATATGGGGTGTCACTACATTGCTTCAATGCTAATCGCTTTAATGTCAACAGTCATTCTGAGATGTTTTCTGCCTGAATTTCTTTTTTCTTTTTTTTCCAGAGTGATCCTGCTATAACGCATGCGCCTGACATCCATGAAGTTGATGAGAGCAAGCTCTTGCCAACGGGCATACAACCAGAAGCTATCAGCTATGTCGTTTTCTTGGACATAGATAAGAGGAGGCAAGTGCACTTGTAGCCATATTGTTCTCACATGGCAGACGGATTAAGCGAAGGGATCATAGCTTGTGTTAGTGTATGTTCAAGATATGCAGACAAGGGAACCAGTGTGCAGTGAATTTGTGCTAAGATTAAGTATGGATCTACACCAACTAGGTTGTTGCCCGGTTGGGTTTATGTTTACATTAGGGAAGACATCATTTTGACCTTGTTTCTAGCATACCTCCTTCCTATCACCTTTTGGCTGGGTACTGCTCCTGGTGCTTAGGTGCTTAGAGTCGAAGTCCTCCACGTGCAGCTGGCAACTGCTGCAAGTGGGTACAAATGTGTGTCTTACATAGCGGTGCTCAGCTGTGTCTGCTTCCTGTTTTTTAAACTTCACAAGCCGTCAGTTACCTGGCACCTGAGCATCAAAGTTTTCCATGCAGCTGCTTTGAGGAAGTCAAACAGCCGTTCTTGCCTGGCACGTTATTGTACCTGTTCTACGGTGACCCCTCGGTGCTGCTGCCCACGAGGGAGCATCCGTTCTACAAGGATAACCGGGGCAGCTGGGCCCACTTCTATCCGGACTGCGGCACCGAGTACGGCTCCTACCTGGTGGCTGCACCAGCCGTGGTGGGTGCTTTGTTGAACCCATAGGCAACCACAGCCAAAACTTTTTTTGTGCCAACAACAGTGTCATAACACACAGCCTAGCAGGTGGAAGAAATGGTTTGAACATGCTGCGATTGCATGTTGGCAAATTCACCACTCATATTGAGGCGCACGTGTGCAGCGTCTGACCCGAAAGGGCACCGGTGTGCTATAATGCAGGCACACACATGCTCCTCGAAACGTACATACTCGTAGATAGAGCTTGGCTGGGTGTGTTGGGCATTAGCCTGCAGTGACACAGGTGTTTGTGTTCCTTTGAAATAACACAATTTTTTTTTGGCCTTCCTACCGGATGGTGTTGACATATCTTAGAGGGACACTCAAACTGCCGTAGCAGCTCCTGGCCATCGCTGGTTTCCAATAGAGTTTCTCTGTGAAAATTACTAGTGACTACGGTAGCTGCAGATATGGTGGGCTTAGCCAGCAAGGAAATGATGGGACAATGCACGGATTTGTCTGAACTTACTCCTCTTTACTTCAAGTGGCTTTGCGACCTTGCAGATTGCTCATATTCAACAAAATATTTTATTATAGATCCAACTAGCAACGATTATACATGTGTGCAATGATTTATTGCCTTAAGCATAAAGCATAAAAAGTAATTCCGCAAGAATCTCTGAAGCTACAAATTCGAAGAATAGACGAATCCACGTATGCTACTCATCGTTGCCATGGTAGCTGAATGCTCATGATGCCAGATTTCCCTCTAGTGATTTTTGTCAATGCTGCACCAGGATGTGCTGCTGTGCCAATGTGTGATAGTTCATCTAGTGGCCATCAGCACAGGAAGACTACACACAAATGGACAGGTTCTGCGTCATCCATGGGTCTCCCCTTTCTGTGGTCTACCTGACACCCATATGACGGACTCTGCTTGCGGATGTCTTTCTGTGATGGTGTAGTCAAGGCTACAAAGTTAGATTCAATTGCCATCTTTGAAGTGATAAATGGGAATTTTCTTTTTCATTATGGTAGAACCTTGTTATCAGAAAATCGCACCAGCAACAAAACTAGCTTTGTTACACTAACCTATATTCATTATAAGTATCCACGCAAATATTGGCGGTAAAAAAAGTAATCAGGTTTATGCAAGACAAACGGAAGCGGGCTGCCTCTTACAGGCCAAACAGAAGGTCTCCTGCAGATTTTTATAACCCATCGACATCTTGCCATGCCTATACAAGGCATAGGAGTAAAAATAAATCACATATGATTGCTCTGCACCACCTTGAATATGCAGCTGTGCGATTGGTACTGTTGTGCAGTACCAGTACATTGGCTTACAGACTGCGTGCGGTCCAGTTGAACCAAGCAGCTGGCCAAAGCATGCATGTCACCAACAAATCTATTGGACGTGGAGGGGACCACACATGGACTTGTACCCCGTGGATTCGTACCCGGTCTACTCCTTACATCTGATCTCATGCTAGATCGTTGATAAGGTCTACAAGTGCAAACATAATGTGCACACTACCGACTGACTTTTTGGGCACAGACAGGGCCGCACGTAGATCTGTATTCCAATAATACGGTTGTCAGTCCAGCTCATGCATCTGATTGCGTGCTCAATCACCTATACGGTCTACAAGTGCAAACATATTAGTGGCAAGCTTCTTCACAGCTTATCACCAGCCACTACAACCGGCCGCACTGCTTAGGCCGCTAGTCCTAGCGAGCACCTCTTCGTCGGGAGTTTGCAACCAAAGTTGCTGTTTTGTGCCAGTCTCGACATGACAGCAACATTATGCATGGCTGTCATGTTTGCAGCATCGCACTCACACTTCATTCCTGAAATACAGTGTGGTGTCCGAAATTTTGGTTAATGCCATTATACATTGGTGCTAGGGGTAGGTTCTCGGACCTAGGTAGGATTTCTCGGACCTGCAGGAATTGTGCAGGTCTGAGAAATCAGGTGTCTGAAAAAAGTTGGCGACTGTATCTGACACTTATGCGACCAAAATACATATTTTGAGGCACACGCAAACAAAAAATTTGCTTCGCTATACCCGATACCGTGTCGTATTCCGCATTTTTTGTTTTGTTATAGCAATAGAATACACCATTGAAATAAAGCATGGCCAACCAACTTTTATATTTACTTTATTATATCATGTTCATTATATTGACGTTCGACTCTATAGTTTTTGGAATTTGTGAGAATATACACCACTGGCATTCACATTTGTTTGGCCTAAAACTAGATGTGTGGTAATAGAATGTGCATTCAAAGCAAATAGCACCAGGGAACATGGCAACGCCTGTGCCACTTCTTCAGCCATTAATTTTCTGCAATGTACAAGTTATGGTCAGAACAGATGAATAGTACAAGACTCTCTCTTTCCCCCCTCATCTTGCTGGACGACAAGAAACATTGAAAAGCTGACCTTACTCACACTCACTTTACCTGACGGCTGTTGTACACCATCATTGGTTGCGTCGCATCATCATCGCCAGCCTGTTTGAGTCTGCTGCCAAGCGAATGCCTCTCCGTGTGACCTCCAGTTGCTCCTACCCCATGTGAACTACTGATTTCATCCATTGCCTGCAGATTTCCTAGCTTCATTGCTTCATCTAACCCGTTGCCACCCTCAGGCGTGTTCCCTTCCCCTCTATCCTTTCTGTTATCGTTCTTATGGATGACCATCTGTTGTATGTATTACATGATGTGACCTAACTCCACCTCATTCTCCTAAAGGGACACTAAAAAAGAACACTAACCCCCGTATTCACAAATGTATCTTAACTTGAAGCCTGTGCTTGACTTGATCAGAATGCCTGTTGGAAACGCACTGAAGGAAGCGTAATGAACGTTTTGGGCACGCTCAAACCAGGCATCTTTAGATCAAGTTAAGCATGGACTTCAAGTTAATACGCATTTTTGAATACAGGGGCAAGTCTATTTAGACTAATGAATCAATCTTTCAAAACAATATTTTTGTTAACTTTCCAGCAATATGATTACCCCTTTCAGGGTCGATATATATATATATATATATATTTTTGTCGTATGCGACTATCCAGCATCAATCTTTTTTTATTGCAGATTACGATTCTTCTGAAAGACCTATTTCGAAAAAAAATTTAACGTAATTTTTCTAGAGTAACCATAAAGTGAGAAAAAAATATTTTGCATTGGTATATATGTACTGTTTAGCAGCAATAAAAGAAAGGAAATAAACTTACAAGAATTAAAAATATGATGCATTGTTATACACATAGTTCAAGGCTTAAAAAATGTGCACACGAGAATATTTCGTAAGTCTCAAATGTTCCTGCTCTTACACCAGTATTTACGTCCATAGCGTAATTGAACTGCGTAGGTGAGCACAAGCAAGAAAACTGTGTGGTTGTGTGCCCGTCAGAAAAGCAAAACATGTGACAAACTTCTGCTAATCTTCATCTTATCGCCAATCAGAGGCAATTAGTTTTCGCGCGTCTCCAAAAAAGAAAAGGAAACGCATGCACGGCAGCATCCTTCCTATGCGCACCCCTGTGAGCATTAAACGGGCGAGAAACAGGCGGTGGCCCTTTGAGCGATTAGTAACGAGATAGCCATAAGTTTTGCGAGCGCAAGAAGCTGAAACCACCCGCGGAGCAAAACTCGAACCGCCACGCGTGCCAACGCGCCGGAGCAAACTAGCTCTAAAACAAACCATGCAACGAAAACCGAGGGAAGGAGGCGCGAGAAAAGAATTCCCTGTATTCCTACATAGTGGCAGCACATGCCACAAAAGAAAGAGTTAGGAAATAGGAGCGCTTTTTAAATTTACAGACGGCGCCGTAAATATACGGCATCAAGCATTTTTTACTTGTTCGTGGCGCTGTATATTTACATCATTGACCCTGAAAGGGTTAAGGAGAAAAAATTAAGGTCGAAGTTAGATTTTTCCATTTGCACACCGAAATCCCAGTCAGTGTAACGTCACCGATTCCAAAGCATTTTTTTTTTGTATTTGGGCCACTGTGTCTTATTAACCTGGACAGGTTCAGTCTTCAGCTCTTTTAGAATGCAATATGGTTTATCTTTACCAATCAACATTAGCTGGGCTCAAGCAGACGCCATGAAAATTCATGACAAACTTCAAGGCAGTGCCACCCATCTTCAGTTCTTGCATCATTTCTCGTTTACCAAGGCATTTCTCATGCTAAGAGTGGCTTTTTCTGGCATTGCGGAAGGGTAATTCTTTAATGCATCAAATTATATTTTTGTCTAGTATCCCTTTAGCATCATCCAGAATTTCAGGTACCTACACTCCATGGTGTCGTCTACCCGTATCTCAGGCCTACTGCACAGGCGCCTTCAATTCCACATCCCTGCTTGTGGCTTTCTCGATGTTCTAGTAATACTGTCTAGTTTGTTCTTTGTTCTTTCAAGAACATCCAACTGAAGCAGGTTACCTCGCACGTTTGTTCCATCTCTGCCTTGTCCTTGTCTTTACTCTCAATTTTTGGTTCTCAGATTACTTGGATGGACCAGAAGCTGCCTCAAAAAGTCAAGTTTCTGGTTCATGGGCACCAGAAACTGCTGCACTTGGACAACCTCTTGAGGAAGGTCATCTACTACCCAACATCAAGGACACTGGACGTGCAGCTGCTGAACAGAATGCTGAAAGGAGACTTTGGTGGGTACACTGAACGTGCGAGTACAGCAGATGTTCCAAAGTGGCGAACTTTTTTTTCTGAAAAGAAGTGATCCATGTGATCACATTGAATGATGTCTACCACGTCGTCAGAGCAGGAATTTCATTTCAAAGTGCTACTGACAGCTAGTCCCGGACCCGTTTGTTTGGGCATCGAATTCTTCTGACCTGCCCGATTATTTGGACCCCACGGCACCTATCTTCTACTCTTTAATATTGTTACAGGGTTGTCGGGAGTATAGAAGATAGTATTTACAATGTGTGTATATATATATATATATATATATATATATATATATATATATATATATATATATATATATATATACAAAGATGACTCAGAGTAGTTAATATGGCTGATGGTTAAGACGTGTTGTTGGTATGTACCAATAACACGCAGCTGCCAGCGTCCCGCAATCTTCTTCTTCCTCTCTTCTTTCATCCTTCTGTAACAGGACCCCTGGGTGGTGAATCGCCAACTCGGTGCATGGTAGGCAAGGAATTGTGAGCGAAGTATGGCTTCAGCCGTGAAACGTGGACGACGTCAATAGGCGTCGGACTTGAGCATACATCAAACTATAGTGGTGCAGTCTCGTAATTTACGTCGTTAACTAGGCGTAGGACTTCATAAGTCCCTGCGTAACGATAGAGATGCTTCTGGGAGAGGCCAACCCGACGACATGGTGACCAATGGAACAGCCAAGCACCTGTCACGAACTTAACATCGCAATGGCACCGGTCAAATTGCTCTTTTTGTATATGCTGCGAGGCTAATAAACGAGATACGGCGACTTGACGTGCCTTGTGAGCGCGATCGATGGCGTCATGAGCGTACGCGGTTGCAACACATGGCACAGAAGGGAGGATAGTGTCAAACGGCAACGTGGGGTCACGACCATACAAAAGATAAAAGGGTGAATATCCTGTGGTGTCATGTCGGGACGAGTTATACACGAACGTCACATAGGCCAGGGTGGCATCCCAGTCGTGGTGATCGGTGGAGATGTACATCGACATCATCTCTGTGATTGTTCAGTTGAGACGTTCCGTAAGACTGTTCGTTTGTATGTGGTAGGTGGTGGACAGCTTGCGCTCAGTGGCACAAGAGCAGAGCAGGTCGTTCACAACTCGAGACAAGAACGAGCGGCCGCGGTCTGTAAGTAGCTGTTGAGGTTCACCATAGTGAAAAATGACGTCGTGGAGGAGAAAATCGGCGACGTCTGTTGCACAGCTAGTCGGCAACGCCTTTGTTCTCACGTAGCACGTCGCGTAATCAGTAGCGATGGCAATCAACTTATTCCCTCTAGTTGTCGTCGGAAAAGGCTCAAGCAGGTCAAGGCGTATGCAAAAGAACAGTTCAGAGGGAACTCGAATTGGATGGAGTCGTCCGACAGGTGGCAGGGGAGGTTTCTTCTGGCACTGACACAATTCGCAAGTTGCAACATATTGACGCATGGAGCGGTAGAGACCCGACCAGAAGAACAGGCGTCATACGTGGTCGTATGTACACAAAACGCCAAGGTGTCTCGTCGTCGGTGCATCGTGAAGTTGTTGGATTCCGACAGATCGAAGATGACGAGGAAGGACAAGGAGCAACTCAAGGCCGTCAGGGTTGATATTGCGGCGGTAGAGGATGCCGTCGTGCAGAACGAACATGCGGCACATGGCATCAGTGCTGCCAGATTGCACTCCGGCGATAAAGGACTGTAAGGATTCGTCGCATTGTTGTTCAGCGCGCATGTCGCTCATGTCAGTACAAGCCATCACGCAGGTCACCGGATCATGTGCAGCAGGCTCAGGGGGATCCACAGGGTGACGAGAGAGGCAGTCAGCGTCCTTATGCAGACGTCCAGACTTATAGTTGACAACAAACGAAAATGCCTGGAGCCGCAAAGCCCAGCGACCAAGATGTCCTGTGGGGTCCCGGAGGGAAGGCAGCCAGCAGAGGGCGTGGTCATCTGTAACGACTGAAAACGTGTGGCCATACAAATATAGCCGGAACTTGGAGACAGCCCAAACTAAAGCCAAGCACTCCCGCTCGGTGATGGAGTAATTTCGCTCAGCAGGTGACAGCAAGCGGCTGGCCTAAGCTATCACGCACTCGGTAACATTCTGCTGTTGAGCGAGAACAGTGCCGATGCCGTGGCCGCTTGTGTAAGTGTGGACTTCGGTCGGAGCAGATGGATCAAAGTGGGCAAGGACCTGATGAGAGCAGCGAACGCGTGGGCTTGGTCAGGGCCCCATGAGAACGGTTTGTTCATCTTTAGAAGATCTGTCAAAGGCTAAGCAACGTCGGCGAAGTTTTTGACGAAACGGCAAAAGTAAGAACACAGGCCGACGAAGCAGCGCAAGGTCAGAAGCAGAACGTGGCACAGGGAAACTACGTATGGCACAAACTTTTTCCGGATCTGGTTGGACACCGGATACGTCAACGAGGTGTCCTAACACGGTAATCTGACGGCGCCTGAATTGACACTTCGTGGAGTTCAGTTGGAGACCGGCTTTTTGGAAGACCGCAAGAATGGCAGCAAGTCGGGTAAGGTGGCTGCCGAACGTGGGAGAAAAAATAACGTCAAGGTAACAGAGACAGGTGGTCCATTTGTAGCCTCGCAGAAGAGAGTCCATCATACTTTCAAATGTCGCAGGAGCATTGCATAGGCCAAAGGACATGACTTTGAACTGATATAAGTCATCCGACATGATGAAGGCCGTCTTCTCGCGGCCCATTTCATCAACTGAAATCTGCCAGTAGCCGTATCGAAGATCGATGGACGAGAAGTATTTAGCTCTGTGCAAGCAGTCCATGGCATCATCGACGCGTAGTAGTAGGTAGACGTCTTTTCGCGTCATCTTGTTTAACTGGCGATAATCAACGCAAGAACGCCAGGTACCATCTTTCTTTTTCACAAGGACGACAGGCGAAGCCCTAGGGCTGGCTGATGGCTCGATGACCCCTTTGTGGAGCATTTTGTCCATTTCTGATTGGATGACTCGACATTCAGCATGCGATACCCGATAGGGACGCCGACAAGTGGAATTCGTGTCTCCAGTGTTTATACAGTGGTAAACAACAGATGTTTGGCTTAAGGGCCTCTCGCCGAAATCAAAGATGTCACTGTATGATTCAAGCAGGTGACATATGTCCATGGTCTGTGCAGAGGTGAGCTCAGGTGCAATCATTTTCGCGAAGTTATCCATTACGGAACCAGAGCTGTGAGCGGCAAGTGGCACTAATAAGCCACTCTCGGCATTCAGACTCTCAGTGTCAAATTCGGAACCACAGGAAACACTGGCCAAGAACATGCCGGCTCGAATCACTTGAGGGCACAGGCTGAAATTCAGAAGCGGTAGAACGACGACGTTGTTAGTAACCGTGACCAACGTATGCAAAACAGCAACGTTCCAGTTCAGAAGCATGTCGATGATGGGGCGAAGCATATATTCACCGTCAGAAACCTGTGGCTGGGCAGTCCGAGTGACGTAAGTAACTGCCTCGGTGACAGACGCACATCGTGAAGCGAGCATAAGCACGGTGAGGCAGTGCTCAGAGCATCGGCGAGTTGGAGCAGTTCCAACTGAAGAACACCGTTCACGCAGTCGATGAGAGCAGAATGAGGATAAGAAGTCCAATCCAAGGATAACGTCGTGAGGGGAATTGTCGATCACAGCAAAGAGAACAAAAGTAAGGCGGCCAGCTATAATTAAGCGCGCAGTACACATTCCAAGAACCAGCACGCCGCCGTCGGCCACACAAGCACTCGGGCAGCTGCTGGGGTGAGGACCTTTTTTAAACGTCTACATAGGCTAGCACTCATCACAGATACGTGGGCTCCAGTGTCGACAAGTACTTGGACAGGTACGCCGTCTATTTTAACGTCAATTACACTTCTCCTTGTGGGCACAGACAGAGGACTTGCTGCAGTAGTCGGCAATGCAGCACCACCTCTGAAGGCTGCATTTCCTAGTTTTCCGAAAGGGTGCTGCCAAAAGCCACAGGGGACGAAGTCGACGTGGCTGCGGCGAACGGGAAGATGGGCGGCACGTTTGCTGTGAACGAGACTGGTGTTCATGCGGCAATGGCGAGTAACTGTACCACGTATTCCGAGCAGAGTTGTCGACGCTGTTAGACTCGACGGTGGGCGAAACATAGCGAGCATTTCCATCAAAACGGCGTGCGAGGTGTTGAGGGCCAGGAGTTGCAACAGTATCGGGCGACATGACCAATGCGGCGACAGGTGAAACATATCGGCTGGTCGTCCGCAGTTCTCCACTCAGTCAGGTTGCGATAACGTGGAGAGAAGCGTCAGGGTGGAGCGAAAATAGTAGAAGGGTGTTCGTTAGCTCTGGGATTGGCGACAGCACACATAGACTGTAAACCAATGTTTTCAAGTTCCTGGCGAACGATGGCTTGTACGAGGGGAACTGAAAATGTGGTCGTATCAGGGCTACGCAAACAAAAAGCTGCGGGCGCCATCGCATCCAGTTCACGTCTAACGGTTCGCACCATGTCCTCTGGTGGCGATGCATGCTGCTGTGCAGGTTGATCTTCGCACATCGACGTTGCGGCAGTATTGGGAAGTCTGGCGAATGGTTGCAAGACACGTCAGCTTTTGGCCTGCTCGAATTGTCGGCGCTCTTTAATGATTGCATGAACTGTAGAGCAGCTCTTGCACATGAGCAGATTAAATGCGTCGTCAGCAATGCTTTTAAGCACGTGCCCGACCTTCTCAGCTTCTGTCATGTCGTGATCGGCTTTACGACAAGGTGCCAGCACGTCCTGGATGTACGAGACATAGGACTCCGGTGGGGGGATTGTGCACGAGAGGCCAGTTCCTGCTTTGCGGCAATTTTACGGCCAGCCGGTTTGCCAAACAACTCTGTCTACTTCTCTTTGCATTGGTCCCAGCTGGTTAGCTCCTCTTCGTGGTTTTAGAACCACACTTTTGCTGTGCCTCTTAGGTAGAACAACAGGTTAGCTAGCATAAGCGTAGGGTCACATCTGTTGATTCCACTCACGCGTTCGTACATGGCCACCCACTCTTATACGTTAGTGCCATCGGTCCCACAGAAAGTTTCAGGATCCTTGGGTTGCACAACAACCGAAGGTGACAGCGATGTAGCATGCAACGGTGACATAGGAGGCGGCAACGACGTTGATCCCGAGTGCTCACCGTCATTCATGGTGCGCACAGTGATGCGATGTCCACTGCGGAGCTCCGCTTCCTGGCGTGGTACCCCGCACCTCTCACCAATATGTTACGGGGATGTTGGGAGCATAGAAGATTGTATTTACAATATATATATATATATATACAAAATGAGTCGGAGTAGTTAAGATGGCTGACCACCACCAACAACACACAGCAGCCAGCGTCCCGCAATCTTCTTCCTCTCTTCTTTCATCCTGCCGTAACAATATCAATGTACAAGGGCGTCAAAAATTTCTGACGTTCGCTGCATGATGTGTTGCTCAATTTTTCGGACTGGTCCAATGCATGATGTCGCAAATAAGGCAGCTGTGAACAAAGTTGCTGCTATTCTGGCTGGCTGCCATTCTCTCACTTTCATTGCTGAGGCGATTCCTCGGCTTTCCAAATGCCGTATGGCTGCTGCGAAGAGAGTTCAACTCGCCACCAAACCACAATTTTTGTCACTGATACCCAACACTTCGCAGTGGCACTGGTGAAGTCAAATCAGAGGTAGTAGCAAATGGCAAACCATAGCAGGAAGCTTGCCGTTGATGTGTTACTACACATAGACTACATCAGAAATCGGGTGCAATGCCACTTGCATGGGCTGGACTGAGTGTCATGTGCACACAGGGAAGTTTGGGTCTGTGGGCGATGAACTGGCAACTACTACGAATGCCTGTCATTAAGTTTATGTGTGCTTACTGAAGTAAACAGCGTAAAGCTCTCATGCGGGCATAAAGCTCCAGGCTAAATTTACGCACCAGAGCCTAAACTGCCAGCGTCGAACATTCAGGGTTGTGTGCGCAATATCTGCACCCGCAATGCGCGATGCACATGAGGCTGCGCCATGAGCAAAAGCTAAACAAACCCACAGCCTGGCCCATCGCAAAATTTCAAGTAGATACAATTTTGGTGAAACGCAACATAGAGCAAGGTTCAGTAAGTGCTTTTGCCACTGTGCTGCCATTGTAAACAGGCAATGAAAATAATTTTACCAGCAAAATCCATTTTTCTAGACTGCCTGATTGTTTGGACATTTTTACAGCCCCATTGTTTTTGAAAAATGGAAAGGTCAGTTCCTTTCATCAGTGACACTTCATCTTCAAACAGTACATGACACATTGCACCAGAAACTCCGCACATTCCAAGCGATTCACATCAGCTGTTCCGACTTGTAAGAATGAAAAGAAAGTTTGATGGCAGTTGACATTAACATTGGCGGAGCTATACTTACGATAGGGCAACATGGGGACTTCAGGAAGTCACACTGGTGGGAGTAGCTTGTAACTAAATCGCAGCTCAAATGATTTGTGACTGAATTTTTATGCAAATAGCATTCTTGGCATTGTCAGACCGAAATGTGGGCTGATCACGAAGGTAGTGCAATCTAAAAGTGTCGGTCTAATCTTGTTCACAGTGCTTTTCAATCATTAACAAAAATAAATATTCTTTAATATTTCTCCGGTGCTGGGCAGAATCAAACCGGCATTCAAGTTCCTCAAGCATTGCAGCCTAACACCTTAGTGGCTGCACCACGAATGCCCGTGGGAAGAGAATTATCAGTGTTTACACACACAAGGGAGCTAAGCATCTTGAAGGACGCGCACGGGCACGCTACTAGATAGCACAGCGTGTCTAGACAGAAGGGTTAGAGGGGAGCCCAGCTGCAGTACACATTTCATATGCACCGGCGTGCCACCAATGCAATCTCGGAGGCCATGCAAAGGACTATGCAGCAGCATTGCTAGATGGTGCCGCACATCCCGAGGGAAGCGCGAGAGAAGAGCCGAGCTGTTGTACATGCCTCATACATGACATGTTTAGGCTGTTTTCATACTTGGATAGTGACCGTGGATTAGTTCTGTCTAAATCTTGAGGTATTTTAAGTCAAATGAATTATTTGATTGGTCAGTATTCGATCTCGGTTAAATATAGTTAGGGTCCCTATAGTGAAACCCCATGTGACTGAAATTAATTCAGAGCACTCCGTTATAGCATCTCATGTAGCACCAGGTATTTCTTTAGGATGCACCCTGTCAAACATTAATCCACCACTTATGTTTGTTGTCACTCTATTACTGCGCAGACTCTGCAAATCGTCTCAACACCGCCCCAGCACCTGCAGCAATCAAAACTATTGTCATCAGGAGCGCGGCTGCGCCACTAGGAGGCAATCCCTTGCCTGCACAAGCCACAAAGAACATTCCGGTTCATTCGCCACGCTCACAGACTCCAGGTAGCAGCCACAACATCGATGTTCAGCCCAGAACGCCAATCAAATCGCCAACGGCGTCCCGGAAACGCATGCCCATCCTAGCCCCCGGCCAGTCACCTCCAAAGCCGCCCAAGAAACCTCCACGGCAGAAAGTGCTGTGGGACCTATAGTTGCACTCATTTGGTGCCTTACTCGATCATTTCTCATAGTCATCACAACTGTACCAAGGCTCAGTGCCTTGCAAAGTTTTCTAGCCTACAAACTTTGGAGGGACACCTCATATGTATATGGACCATCATGTTTCCGTGCCATTGATAAACCATTGTTCAGTGTTTTACATACCAGCTAAGACGCTGGAGGTTTTGTGTAATTTATTCATGCAGGGTAACTTTAACCTGTGCACAAATCATACCTCAGGTGTCTTTCTTTTCGCTTGTCATTGCTTGTTCTGTTACTGTACTGTGATAGCCACACCATGAAGTTCATGGAGATGCTTTTCCTCGTTTTTCAGAGAAATATAAGCAAGTTTTTGTTATAATAATTATATTGTGCATTCAAAAGCACGCAAGATACTGTAATGTGGCCTACCGTTTCTCAGTATAATGTTAAATGATGGCCATACACCAAAAGCCAATTTCTGTGGACAGTGCCATGAAGCGCATGGAAATGTTTGTCCTGTTTCTGACGAAATACATGGGAATTTCTTTTCTATAATTGAAGAAATAGAGGTATTCTTGTCTTCCTATTTGAAAGCAAGTCTAGAGCTGCAAGCTTACCATGGAAGCTTCACTGCAGCACTTTTGTATCTTAGCAGAGCCACGGATAAGCGCTTCGATGGACGAAAGGCACAAAAGGTGATTACACATTTCCTTTTTTGTAGGCTTTAATTAAGCCGCAGTGTGCACACTTGCCAAGTTAGTGCTTGCATAATATTGCAACAATGACACAAGTTAGTTCTTCTAATTACAGACTCTTCTGCGAAAATTTACTCGAATTATCTGTGGGAACTGCAAGTTGATCGTTCCAGCCAGCATGACAATCTGTGCATGGGTTTACCTAAACATTATCCATCTGTCTTCAAATGGCTCTGCGACTTAGAAAATTGATCATTTTCAACAAAATGTCGCATTGTGAGGGCAACCATTCACAATGAGCATGCACGTGCGCAGAAACTTATTGCTTTCGTGCATTTAGAAAAACGCAATTTCTTGAAGGCTTTTGAAGGTCAAGCATAATAATGCCACAAGAACAATCTGTATACACAAGTTATGCAGATTAGACGCATCCGTGGATAACTACCTATCGTTCCCATGGTAGCCGAACGATTGCAGTGCCAGTGTGCCCGCTAGTAACATCTCTAGGAAACTATGCTCTTTAACAGCCTCGAAATTTTAGAAGTGTTCTCGTGGGCTGCTTATAGTACGGCACTACACCATACCATGATGCACTACATGCAGCACTAATGCAGCACTAATGCATACCATGGCAACGTTTTGACAGGACCACATGTGGCCCCCTGAACGGCGACTGAGATGTACACATACGAGGTAGGCTCAACTATGCTTCATGACATAGCCTCTTTGCCATTTTTTAGAGCAGTAGCATAATACAGTCAAGCCTTGATGGCACGAAATGTGGATGTAATGAAGTACATAAAAATATTTCACACCGATATCGGCACGTAATAAATATGTGGTTATAAACATTGAGCGTAATGAACATACTTTCGCATAATACATGGCCTCATTATAACGAAGGTGAACTTTAGCATTGCCAATGAATGCGCATCTTCATTTTGCATAGAACAAGGTTGGCTTTGCTGCAAAGTGAATACTGCACTGATCGCAAAATTTACAGGGAAGAGAGGCAAGGCAGGTGGAACAATCCTCCCCTTACTCGGCACGTCGAGGAAGCGGTCTGTCCCATCTACCTTACCTCTCTTCTTTTACCGCAATTTTCTGATCAGCACAATGTCTGCAATGCAACAACAACTAGCCCCACAGTCAACAGTCTGTTGCAAAGCTCAGTTGCCTGGTGGTTGAGTATGCTGCACTTTGAAGAGCAAAATAGGAGAACCATTTGAAACGTGCTTCTGAGACCAACACAAAGTGTGTTTCTCAGCCAGTAATTCCACAATAGGGAAAAAAACATGTCAATGCAAAATTTCTGCTAGTAACAATATTTACAATGTGGTCATCGCCTAGGTGTTACATACCGGGTGTTTCAGCGAGCACTTTCAAAATTATTTAAAGGTTGCCTGTGGCAGATTGCACAACTGTAGTTTATAAGCTGGCCTACTCGAACAGCCGGGCATTACTTGGACAAAATAATTGAAATGCGTGATTGACTAATTAAGAAAAATATCTAATTAAGATTTTTAAATTGATTACTTAATGGCCCATATAGCAATTTACAAGTTCTAGCTGTGGAGTTCGCAAGGCGGATCCCACTTGGAACAAATTCTCAGGATGACACCAGTTTCGAGATATTTATTCCCAAACATTGCGGAGAAATACATTGGCATTTCTGTTACTTTTGTGCTTGAATGCATAAAACGGCATTTTGATTAGAAAGTAACTGGAACGCCGATGCATTTCTTCGCAATGTTACGGAATTAGTATCTCGAAATTGGTGTCATCCTAAGAATTCGTTCCAAGTGGATCCGCCTTGCAGACTCCATGGCTAGAATTTGTAAATTGCAATATGGGCCATAAATTAATTAGTTAAAATGTAATTATAGAATTTTTACTAATTAGTCGACTATGCATTTCAATTTTTGTGCAGGTGGTGACCGCGTCTTCGAGTAGGCCAGCTCAGGAACTAGGATTGTGCTATTCTGCCGCAGGCAACCTTTTGAGAATTTTTGAAAGTGTTAGCTGAAACACCCTGTCTATGCCATTCCATCGACCTGTAGTAGGCGCAACCTGCCGTGGTTGCCTAGAGGCTTTAGTGCCCGGCCACAGCAGCTGCATTTTGATGGGGGCGAAATGCAAAAACACCGATGGTACTTAGATTTAGGCGCACGTTGAAGAACCCCAGGCAGTCAAAATTAATCTGGACTCCCCCTTTATGATTATGATCATAATCGGATCCTAGTTTGACACGTAAAACTTCATAAGTTAATTTTTAATTTTGTAGTATGTGCAGTGGCAAAAAATGTACTTTGTGCCCCTTTAAGTGTCTACAACTATTGTGTACAAGATTAAAAATTATAAATGAAAGGCAGGGAAATTAACCAGGACTGAGCCTAGTTGGCTACCCTGCAATGGACTACTCTACTGTCATAGATGCTTTCTTGGCAGTAGCACCAAGGAGGCCACACACATTTTTGTCTCAAGGATGTGGATTTTCTTATGGGGCTTGCTTCTCTGAATATTTCATACTAATTTAACTCTCTGTCAACCATGATGAATTCATCCACATCTGTAAGAACCCCAATGTATTGTATCTAATTTTTCATTCACCAAGTTTGATACCCGAAAATTCTGCTTTAAGCGCAGAAAATGATACAAAGCCAATAGTAAGTGTTTTTGATATGCCAGAGCATTCTTCATTTATGGAAAGTCCAGATGACCACTTGCAAGATAATTACTGTACTAATTAGCTTACTATGCTATGCTCCCTAATTAGATTACTTAGGAGTATAGATTACTCCCTAATGCGAAATTTCAGCACAGCTCCTACGTGTTTTCATTTTGCGATATATTGGCTGGCGCAGACAATCTGTCTCGTGCAGCATGTTGCAAACAGAGCGAAGTGTGGCGCTACGGCAATACTGCCTCGCTGATTGGAAGACCACAAGAGCCAGCTCATAGGCAACACATGGGCGCAACTCACAGCAGCTGCCGCCGACAGACCTCCTAGACAGATGACACATGCTACTCCGGCGCCATCTCGTAGCCATCGTTGCCACACTATTTATTCTCACCACGCTTTTATTCTCACCACTTTCCTCCTCGCATTCGCCACTACGTGCCGCTAACGCTTTCACCTTTCGCTGTGCTCGTTCGCTCAGTTACACCGACGCTCGCCGCAAGAATGGGCACCTAAGAGCTGCATTCTAAAATTTATACTGGCATTAGTCGTCTTTAACAGAGTGCTTTAAATGCATTCAACCTGTTCTACTGGTGTTGTTTACTTTGAGAAGGTGTGTTTCCAAACACACTGACTTTTCTTGGTTAAACTGTCTCACTGTCTCCAAAATACAGCCCTAATACAGTTTATGGCAAATCAGTTCTGCAGAAGCAGGCTAGGTGGAAGAAAGTAGATAAAAGGTAAAAATTGTCATCCACCCCAATTGTAGCAGAAAACTACCAAGGAAACCAGTATGGGTTTCCTTTGTAATTCAGGTGGATTCTACGATTCAGGTGGATGACAATTTTTCCTTTTCATCTAATACAGTTTGCAATGTCAGTCACCTTTATTAGCCAAAGGCAAAAACAAGTAGCATTGCAGCTAGCAGCTGTCTAATTTCCCAATAAAAGAATGCCATTATCCTTCCTCCACAGATTAATCTGAAAACATGACTATACTACTCGACTTGTTCACTTGGCCTTTACCTCAGGTTCCAGGTCTAGCTGCTCTGACAGAAAATGTGTGTACCACCAACCAGATGCCATTAGAAAGTTCAGTCTGAACGATGATTTCCCGCGGCGGCCGCATTTTGATGGGGGCGAAATGCAAAAACACCCGTGTCCCATGCATTAGGGGCACGTTAATACCCAAGTGGTCAAAATTGATCTGAAGTCCTCCACTATAGTGTGCCTCATAATCAAATCATGATTTTGGCACTTGAAACCCTGAATTCATTCATTCACGATTTCCTCTGCGAAGTCCTTTCAGACCAAGGGCTTTCAAAAGAGTGATGCACTATCGGCATGAATTTAAATGCGTACAATTCTGAAACAACTCCAATGCATTGTTCTATATCTAGGTTCACCTGCATTTGTAAGTGGCTTAATTCCAGACTTGCACATAATGAATTACATGTAAATTATTACTTGTAATCAATTATATTTTTTGGTAGATTTTTGAATATTTTTCTTTACAAGGCTCACCGTAATTCAATTGCCTTTTTCAGTAAGCAATTACATGTAACCAATTGCTTTATTCACTAAACAAGCTACAACACACAACGTAGCTTTATCACTTGAATTGGGCAGGAACTACAGTAAAATACATGCAGTGGTGCCGCGGAGCAGTCTCATATATGCAACATGTTCAGACAAGCAAACATAGGCACACGGTATTTGTTTCAGCTGAAATCTCCACCAGATGTAGGTTGCTATGGCTCGATAGCGATGACCGCTTCAAACACTTTATTAATTTTTATTTTATTAACATTTTATTAAATTAACTATAGATAATTTTTTTTTTTTCAGCTTTTCATTGGTGCAACTAAAACTGCCTTCTCATAGTCCCAACAACCATGAAGTGCTGCACTTCATAGCGGACCCAGATGCGAGCATTGTGGCATCCAGTAACAAGTCTTGTCCGCAAGATGCTTGTACGTTATAACGCCGCCCTTCCTTCAGCGCGCACATTTAGAGAGTTTCCAGTGTCGTCGCCGTGTGTCTTCACAAGAAAAGAGAGAAGATGACAAAAATTTTGGAAAGCGGTTGTTAGGGAAGATAACATATGAAGAGCTGCAGAGCCAGATCAGCTCGTTCTATTTACTACATTTGAGCAATGTTAATATAGGTTGGGAGGACAGTAGCAGAAGTAAACAAGTAATTTTTTGTAATTCCAAAATTAACGTTGTGGGGTACCAATTTGTCACTGACATCAATTACATATTCATTGAAGTATAACTGTAATCTGTTACGTTGCTTCTGTAAAGTGCACAAGTCACCTAATTCAGGCTCTCTTTAGAAACCTGCTAGAGAGATTATGCATAACACTTCCATGTAATTTTCCATAACAGGTGTTCGGATCAGTTATTTCCAGTTCTTGTTTCAATTTACACTGATAAAATGCAAGTTTACAGATCGCAGAATCTGAGGAAAAGATTAATCTCTCTTCAGGCTTGGAAGAGAACCTGGTACTTGGATTTTTAGCCTGTGCTGGTACATGCGAACAACATGGTGTTCTATGGTTTTAATTGCTACATTCACAAACTGCTCAGAAATTACCTTTCTCGAACTCTACTGTCTGTAAGCTATTGTGGTTGACTGTACGAGTCTGGTTATGCTTTAGTATTGGCTTTGATCACCCAGCTAAAGACATTCCAGTCCCTACATACTTAGAGCTGCAGGATCAGTTGAAATATAATTTCCAGCCAGTCGTGTGAAATACTAGACGACGGTGCTTTCTGCCATAATTCAAACTCTACCAGGTGTCCACATGCACATATATTGTTACACTAGAGTACTAAATGAAGCTTTATAGTTTCAAAGAATTAAAAGAGAAGTCCACAGCTGCTGCTCAATCTGTAAGTTGGAAAGCCTTGTCAACTGCCTATGACATACCTATCAGCTCTGCCAAATAATTCATAAAGGTTATGAACTAACTTTGTGCCGTTTAAAGAAAAACAGATTCTCTTAGCGAAAAGTGCATACGAAGAATCGGTTGTGGGGGTATCTGTGCCGCCCTGATTTGGTGGTGCAAGACACCACACACCTGGATAACCTTTTTTGGGCAAGTTTACTCTGGCAAGTTTGGGCCTAAAACAGGCAAAGTTGGCAAAAGCAATGTCACTAAAGAATTTTGTTGCTTTTCAGTCCTATGCTGTTCCTAGTTTTCCTCTGTACGTGCATCTAAAGGCAAATCATCATAATTAATGTGCGAACGCATCCCCACAACATATGTATGCCAAGGACAACAAACTTTTTTAAAAAATGCTTGCCATCTCCCCCACTGCCTGTTATTTTAGTCACGCCCACGAGATTTTTACAAATGTGGAAGTTCAGAGGTTGGCAGATTTGCTACAATCCGAGTGGTTGCTGGCTGTCTGAAATGCTGAATGTGGAAGGGAGTTCTCGAGAACAAGCATTGGCACACATAAACCTTTTAACTCCACAAGCCAGGGCTGTGCTCATCCTACCAATTTGTACCAATGTCGCTGAGTAAGAGTTCTACTCATCCGCACCAGTTTCAATCGATTTGATTGCTGTGAACGAGTCGCACGCATCTGCTCATCCCACCACCTACTGCCAAGATTGTGCAATCTTGCCCATAGTACTTTGCAGTTTACATTTATTTTGCCATGAAGCGGTGCCGAATATATAATTGATGACTTTTAAGCACTGTGACAAAAAATGAACTTCAATCAAAACAAGGATTAATTTTTCACTGAATGGTAGGCGTGAGTACACTACATGCAAGGTCTTGGGGAAGTAAAAGGAAAACTGGGAAAGCCTTTAGTTTCCCAGGAAGATTTTAGGAGCTAAAGGGTTAAGGGAGAAAGGCTATTGCTGCAAGAAGTTCCAGCATTATGGCTCGCAAAACAATGAAAATAAACAAAAGCTTTCATACATGACACTCCAGCTGTAATGATGGGCTTTTCCAATTGTACATTCTGCATCCTTAGAACAAGTCTTGTTTGCTTAAACAAGCTGCAGACCACCTCAAGAGATGATGCTGCCATCAGTGTAAATTTTTCAGCCCCAAAATTCCCAGTTCACTGCAATGTAGAGACACTGCATAGTTACATGGGGAAGAACTTGATTGCACAATTCTATACTCGTGGAAAACTTTCTGTGGCTATGAACAAGTGAGAGCGCCATACACAAGTGAGAGTGCTTCTCAAGAGTCCAGTGTTTTAATGCACCTTAGTTTAGGCAGGGTAAGAGAAAAACACCTTATTAGCAACAGTTATGTAAGACAGAACACACTAACGAGTGTAAAAGTTTACTAATTTAGTGGCTTTTCCCTTTCGCGTCTGAGTAAACGCGAGATTTTCGCACGTGGAAGCTGCATATATGCAGCGTCTACTCCGAGCAACCACTAAGCGCACTCTTTTTTTTTTTTTTTTTATTGCGATAAGGCTTGCCCTTAAGGCATAATTCTTGGACTGTATATGTGTATTATATGTGTGCTGTGAGGCCTGTGTTGTGTATGAATTGGAGCATTGTTTTGTGGAATCTGTTGTCATGTATCCAGCGGTCATAGCTGGTTGTCACACTGTAGCGGAGGCCGGCTTCCAGTAGGAGACGCGAGCGCACTCAAACACTGTCGGACTACTTGGCGCGATAACACATGTGCAGCAACCATGCGCCCCATAGCTTTCCCTTTGTAGCCACTGAAAGTTGTCCACGAGTATAGTTCTGAACATGTTAATTTCAGAGGTATTCACAAGACCCATGCATGTCTGTTTATAACCTACTTCATATAGGGGTGTTTCCTTTTTCAGGCTCAATAAAGATAAATGTTGACAAACTGAAATGGCTGGGAAGGCTTTATTAGGAGAAATATGTGAATATTGCAGGGTGGTAGGTGCATGCATGGAAGCCTCTCAAGGTAGTTCTTGCATTACTACCACATATCAGCGTGGTATGTGCAACTCAAGCATGTGAAAATAAAAACAATCATAGTTTTCACTATAGCAGTTCATTATTGTTGCATTTTTGGTGCATTTGTGTACTCAGTCAGATTATGTTAATTAAAATGGAACTGCCAGGAGTGAAACGATAACTACAGGCAAAGTAATTGAAGATAAACTCTGCATGACAAATCCAAAACAGACAAGAGTTTGAGAGGGTTAGAACTTGGGCGAAGGTATGTGGATGCTTTGGTGAGAAACATGAGAAAGACTAAAGAAGCCGTAAAAAATTGATGCAGCCTGAAATCTTTGAGAAAGAAAGTTTGCATAGGACAAACCAAGACGTATGCACTGAAAGATAAGCAGGGTAATATCATGAGCAATCTCGAAGATGTAGTAAAAGTAGCGGAAGAATTCCATACTGACCTGTACAATACCCAGAGGAGTCGGGATACCTCCATTTGAAACAGTAATGAACAGGATACAGAAAGTCCTCCTATAACTAGTGATGAGGTCAGAAGGGCCTTGCAAGACATGAAACGAGGAAAAGCGGCATGAGAAGATGGAATAACAGTAGATTTAATCAAAGATGGAGGGGACAATGCTTGAAAACTGGCGGTTCTTTATACGAAGTGTCTATTGACTGCAAGGGTCCCAGAAAACTGGAAGAATGCAAACATTATACTAATCCACAAAAAGGGAGACGTTAAAAGAATTGAAAAATTATAGGCCCATTAGCTTACTCCCAGTATCACATAAAATATTTACCAAAATAATCTCCAATAGAATAAGGGCAACACTGGACTTTAGTCAACCAAAGGACAGGCTGGCTTCAGGAAGGGATACTCTACAATGGATCACATCCATGTCATTAACATTAATCGGGTAATCGAGACATCTGCCGAGTACAATAAGCCTCTCTAGATGGCTTTCATAGATTACAAAAAGGCATTTGATTCAGTAGAGATACCGGCAGGGCAGTCATAGAGGCATTACGTAATCAAGGAGCACAGAACGCTTACGTAAACACCTTGGAAAATATCTACAGAGGTTCTACAGCTACCCTAATTCTACACAAGAAAAGCAGGAAGATACCTATAAAGAAAGGGGTCAGACAGGGAGACACAATCTCTCCGATGCTATTCACTACATGCTTGGAAGAAGTATTCAAGCCATTGAACTGGGTAGGCTTAGGAGTAAGGATCGGTGGCAAATATCTCGTTACTTCGGTTTGCCGATGACATTGTTCTATTCAGCAACAATGCAGACAAGTTACAACAAATGATTGAGGACCTTAACAGAGAGAATGCAAGAGTGGGGTTGGAGAATAATATGCAGAAGGCAACGATAATGATGAATAGCCGGGCAAAGGAACTAGTGTTCAGGATCGCCACTCAGCCTCTAGAGTCTGTGAAGGATACGTTTACCTAGGTCAATTAATCACAGAGAACCCTGATCATGAGGAGGAAATTCATAGAAGAATAAAAATGGGTTGGATTGCATATGGCAGACATTGTCAGCTCCTGACTGGAAGCTTACCATCATCATTGAAAAGGAAGGTGTACAATCAGTGCATTTTACCAGTGCTGACATATGGGGCAGAGACTTGGAGACTGACAAAGAAGCTTGAGAACAAGTTAAGCACCGTGCAAAGAGTGATGGAACGAAGATTGCTATGCATAACATTAAGAGACAGAAAGAGAGCGGTTTGCTCAGAGAGCAAACGGGTATCGATGATATTCAAATTGACATCAAGAGAAAAAAATGTAGCTGGGCAGGTAATGCAACGCACCGGTTAAAGAACCGTTGGACCATTAGGGTTAGAGAATGGGTACCAAGAGAAAGGAAACGCAGTCGAGGACGGCAGAAGACTAGGCGAAGCGATGAAATTAGGAAATTCACGGGTGCTAGCTGGAATCAGTCGGCACAGGACAGGGGTAATTGGAGATTGCAGGGAGAGGCCTTTGTCCTGCAGTGGACATAAAACAGGCTGAGGGTGACGATCATGGTTCATCAAGCTTCTTATTGAAGAAACAAAGCTTCAGCGAAGCAACATAAGAACACTATTCCCCCAGTTCTGTCTGTACAATGCAATCACATTCCCTGTTATGCACAAACCCCATTGAATAAAGTTTTTTTCTGTACAGACATGCAGGAAAAATATGTTAGTATAATCAAATTACTGACTCACAAAAATATTGCACAGCTACGTTAACGATGTGTAGAAGTAATGCCTTAGAAGGATCGACATTTGGGCGAGTTGGTGCTGGTTGAACATCTTGAAGGGGCAGCGCAATATGACGATGACAGAAGGCAGGAACACACAGGACAGCGCTGAACTCACAACTAACTTTATTCGAAAGCATACACAAACTTTTGTACACAACCCATAGCCACGTGCTCTCCCAACGATAGCGTCATTATCAGTGCACAGGCAAAAACGCAAAATCCTGTAATGTAATGCTACACCATGAGGTGGCTTAAATATTCAAATTCACTGTCATACAAATTTAATGATGGCATGCATACACAACGCGACCTTTATTTCCTGATATAGCAGGCCTCAGTATTCTCCTTCGTGGTCAGATTTCGATGCGCAGAAAGTATTGTGTTTTTATAGATAGGATTGCACCCATGCTCAGAGCAATGCCGCGCGACATGCGAGTAGGCATTACCCGTTAGCGAGCGCCTATGCTCAGACAATCTAATGTTCAAGCAACAACCTGTTTGGCCGATATAGACGTGACCGCAGGAAAATGGAAGCTCGTAAACAACTCCCATTCTACAGTGCACAAGCGGGGACGTATGCTTAACAGTGCAGCCTTTCCCAGCATGATTGGAGGCAGCCTGGGCCAACTTCCCATCAATCTTACCGCAAATTTTGATCACCTTCTTAGGGGCAGAAAAAACTACCTTTACATCAAACCTGCCTGCTACATTCCCGAGGCTGTGTGATAGCTTATGTAAATATGGAATTACAACCAGTTTTTTCTTCTTGTTGGCAGGCTCTGGAATGTTCATTCTTGTGGGTGCTGCTAATTTTACACGCTCAACAAGCTTCTGTACGGTCATGCGGACAGCATCCTCTCAAAAGCCTGTCGCTCTCAAATGCTCCAGTTGTTTTAAGAAACTCTAAGAAGTCTGGAGAAAATATGATTTCGAAAGTGCGGAAAATAGAACCGAAAAAGCAATGCCATTTTTCCACCACCTTTGAATGTGCGGAGTGAAAGTTAAAATTGGTTTTTCTGACCTTGGGCAATACATCCAGCACACATGCTTATCGGTTCGTTAAAGCCTCGTATATAGAATTTGTAGCTCTTCTGCTCCCTTCTGCTCTTGCCTTTGTCTTCCTGCCAGCAGGCTGTACGGAGACAATCTTTGAGGTATCGGGCTTGATTCGTCCATTCTGCGCACAGAAGTCTACAAATCCTTTTGGTGCGACCAGTCGATGGTTGTAGGTAGCCGCTCAACGACTGCACTTCTCGGGGGCACAGAGCATATCGCGCATGCCATGAGAGGATCCTGCTCTTGCAGACGTATACTGCCATCATAGAGGCGAGCTTACTTGGGTTATGTAGGTCATAGCTGTTAGGACGAGTAAAAGAGCCTGATGTAATAGAAATATACTGTAGAAAGAACGACATTTGGGCGAGTTGGTGCTGGTTGAACATCTTGAAGGGGCAGCGCAATATGACGAAGACAGAAGGCAGGAACACACAGGACAGTGCCTAACTCATAACTTTATTCGAAGGCGTACACAAATTTGTGTACACAACCCATAAACACCTGCTCTCCCATCAATGAAACCGGTGACACTATGGGCAAGCAAGGAGATGAACAAAATGAGAAGGAGAGTGTACAAAATATGCTGAAGCACCTAGTAGAATCAATGCGCGTGATTCTCGGTGGTCTCGAGATTCCGACCGCTAAAAGTGCCCTACAAGTGCTCGCCATGCTAGAGCCGCTTATCGCAGCTCTTTATGTGCTATAAAGATTTTGTTTGGCGCTTGTGCTGTTCACGCAGGGGAGGCCCACACCAGCTTCGTCCTAACGCCTCTATTTTTTAATTCACTCAAATTGGTGACTACAGACTTGAGGCGAAACCTGATTGTGGCTTCATGGATGACATTTGTGAATGTTTATCATCAAAGTGTTGAACTTGCTTTCACCTTTGCGCATCCTTCTTGCAATGTCATCATCATCCCTCATCATATCTTTATGTCCCCGTTCCCCCTCCCCCTGTGCAGAGTAGCAGGCTAGAGCACCTTAGCTCAGGCTGACCTCTCTGCCTTCTTTCAATTAAATTATCTCTATCTCTATCTGCTCTCCCATCAATGGCGTCATTATCAGTGTGCAGGCAAAAACGAAAAATCCTGCAATTTAATGCTACAATATGAGGTGGCTTAAAAATTTAAATTCACTGTCATACAAATTTAACGATGGCATGCTTACACAATGCGACCCTTTTTTCCCCGATATAGCAGGCCTCAATAATCTGCCCCGTGGGCCGATATGCTAAGAGTTGAAACCTACACATTTCGACCTCTGATAAGGAAGCCTTCTTTGTTGTAGTGCGAGAGAGTGTCTGCTGCAAAAAGCGTTAGATGCAATAGGAAAGAATTTCAGAGCAGTAGGTCTGAAGCCCGCTAAAGTTAAGGAGCACACACTGTCGCTGCTCCACAGCCACAACCTTGAGCAACTAGCTTCATCTGTGAAAATTTGGATATTTTCTTCGCAGCAAAGACCCACAAACCTGACATTCCGTTTCGAGCAATAGTCATCAAAAATTATACGTGGCAGCGGGTTGTCTCGGGTTACTTATAAGGGCATTTGCAATCATTGGTGGTCAGAGATCCTTTTGTGGTAAAAAACTCAGATGATCTCATCAGCTTCCTTGTTCAATCTAATCCTGGTGACTGTAATAGCATCGACGGTAATAGCATCGATGTTCAAGACCTGTACTATAACATTCCACCTGACAATCTAATGATAAGTGTTATCAACTGTGTATCACCAAGGACAATGATGAGCTCAAATTTTCTAGCAGCTGTGGTGTATCTGTTAGCAGTTTTTTCTTTTAGATTCTCTTTTTTACTTAGCTTCAACTGTTGTTGAATGGAAAGGAAATTTATACCGACAAAAATCTGGCATTTGCATTGGCTCCAAGGTTGCTCCGGTACTAACATTTTCCTAGGTAGGGTTGAAAAAATTTAGAAAGTAACCTAGATGACCAAACAATCAAAGTGCTAAGATATGTTGATGATTTTCTGATCTTTGTGGAGTTCTAATTTCCAGCAAATGGTTCATGATATACTTCAAGTATTCCACAAATGTGGCTCAGGGTTAGATTTTACACATGAAGTGCCAGATAACGAGCTACAATTTTTAGATACGAGGCTTAAACTAACCGGAGCGCGATGGATGTAGTGCTGGATGTATTGCCCAAAATCAGAAAAAACAATTTTAAATTTTCACTCCGCACATTCGAAGGTGGTAAAAAATGGCATTGCTTTTACGGTTCTATTTTCCGCACTTTCAATATAGTGTTTTCACCAGACTTCTGAGAGTTTCTTAAAACAACTGGAGCATTTGAGAGCGACAGGCTTTTGAGGATGCACTTCTACATTTTCTCCACACTTGCATTGCCTGGGTGTTGCTTGCAATGGGAACAGAGACGAGTTGCTTCCTTTATGTTCACGACAACGGCTTGACAAAGAATCCTAGCATAGCAAACTGCTGTTCCAGCTCACAATTCTGTAGATTACATGCAGTCTTGTGCAAAACGTAACCCTGCACAATTGTTTTGTGGATAAAAAGGCATTAGCTCCCCTAGGCTAATGCCTTTTGACGCTTTCCGCCAAAGGGCATTTATGAGTGGCCAATGCAATGTTGCACCCCAGGTGGAGCATCTCTTTCACCACTCACAGGCACAGCATTGATTTGACCACTCGCGAACGTGAAAAGCGCCGAAAGGTATTAGCATCGGGAAAAGGCAGCGCCACAAAATCTTGGCCCAACGAGCTACAACATGAATCTGCTGTTGTCACTCCGCATTGTTGTCAGCATCCCATCCAATGTGCTCCCGTAATGACACTATCGGTTACACACGTTGTGGAACCGCAACGCCATGTATTCGACACTTGACAGCTATTTCACTGTTGAAAGAAGAGACGCTCAAGTTCATTGTCGAGCAGTTTTATTATGTCACAGCAGAGAAAAAGAGTTTGCTATCCAAAATGTCATTACACAAAAGACAGCCATGTAATATGTACACCTGAAAAGATGGATACAGTATTGCAAAAAGCCAAGTTTGACCAATGTTGTTTTGAGCTGCAACATCGATTGATGCGACAGAGGCTGCAGGAAGAACGAATCGGACACACGGCGCATGCACGCACAGCACAGGCCAATCTATGTTAGGGCTGCAGTACATTAAGCCCACCCACTGTGACAATGAAATGGCAGCCAGCTATATATATATATAGCACTCCTTTAGCTCACATCTAGAATGTCCAAATATTCCTGGTACAAGGATTTCAAGGTTTGCTTTACATACAAGCAGCCAAGGAAGCAACATCCGCCACACGGGCACAAGTGACTAAATTAAATGCTCATTGCCTTAAGCTTCGATGCTATTTGTGTGGCACCAGATGGGTAAAATGTTACTTGTCCCAATGCAGTTTGCTATTTAGTGCGACAGCCACAATTCATTCAATCATAAAATGTGCACTTTCAGCACTGCTGCAGGATGATGCACGCATCTCTTTAGTAAAGTAGCCTTTTCCAGGTAGCTGGATAAGTCTGCATGTCTTTTAGCTGCACGAACCAAGTCTAAAGGCATCAACTACAAGGCCTGTAAGTGAGAGTACCTTGCAATTAGTTGCCCTCGGCCACCTGTATAAATAATGCATTTCTACTAAGACTGAAGGCATTTTAACCTGTTTACGGTTAATGATTGTAACATCATTTTGTCAAACGATTATACGAATGTGTGGCAGTGGTTTTGAAGATGTGACATTAAGCAACATAATCGCTAAACATTTAACATTAGTTCTTATGCCAGCATTTCAGGATAAACAGAGCAGCAAAGATCCACTGGCATAATGTCAGCTATAAAAAAAAGCTTTGTTTTTTAACAATGTAAAGTATGAATCTTAGCAATCACTGTATTTACCTGAGGAAATCCTGCCCTCATTTAAAGCTTGCAGCACTTCCCACTTTGGAGCTAAAAAAACGTGGGAGGGGAGAAGAGGAGTCCACTAAAGAGCACTCAAATAAACACCTGCACCACAGCAGGCTAAGTTCAGCGACAGCAACCAAGAACACAGTTTCTCGGTTTTAAAGAACTATGTGCCAAACTATCCCACAAGCAAATTTTTTAGCATAGTATTCACTGGTTGCACATGCAGTGTTGGAACATAGCCAAAATTCAGGCTCATCATGCAAGCCCAGTAGGCCAAATTTTTGACGGGAGGGGGGGTAGTGCATGTCTTACACACAGGTATGGTACTTTACTGACAGACACTGATTCCTCATCAATAGTGAAGTCCTTTTAGTTCAAAGCTCTATATAAGATTGAACACAAGGTTGGGCATAGAAGGCCTAATGAAGTCATTGAACTATTCAATCGAGTAAGAAGAGCAAACACGCAGCTTGCTCCTCTTCTCTTATCAACCAGGTGGCAGCAAGTAGCAGTTGAACCTTGCTATAGTGATCACAGATATAACCAAACCCTGTTTATAATTACTTACATCCAACGTTTGGTTTGTTGGCACTTCATTGCAGGAAATTTTCATGACAAAGCTAAAGCTGAGTGAGGTTGCCCTGTAAATGGCATGTTTAGCCTTTTAGCTTGAATTCAGACTTCAGTACTAACAGTGCAAGCGTCGCCTACAGGCTGCACTTAGCATTAGGATGACAAATCACATGTTCATACAACTCAGTTACAGTTGCATACAGTTACAGTGCATGGTTCGCAATAATGGATTTTTGCATTACAGGAAATTTGCGACCAGACACCTTCTCTATGCACAAATTTGTCTACTTGCGTTGCGATTTGCTGCAAGTCGGTTCAACTGCATGATCTCACACCAGCAGGTAAGCTGGTAACAAAGAAAAAAGGAAAGGAAGAAAAAATTCACCGCGGAACACTCTCATTCACAAGACTGTTGCCCCTTGATTTCCATCACATAAAATTCTAGGACGCAACAGAGTTGACTTAGTGTAGTGCAGCCCTTCCAAGACCAACGACACAGGTTCGTCAGCAGTTCAATCACCACAAGCACAAAAATTAGTTCGAACACTCCCTTCCTTTTCATCTCTCTCTCTCTCTCTCTCTTAGTGGGCCCCATGACAGAGTTGCTGTACAATGTGACAACACCTCGACGCACCTTGCCAACATGAAAAAACTCCATACTTGGCAAGGCAGTGAACTAGACAACACCCACAACTGCTTCCCACAGCAACACTAGCCTACTCCAATGCGAAATATCACAAGTGGCATCGTGTGACATGGTCAGCTGCTATGTAGAAAGCATACAAAATGGTGAAGAAAAAAAATGGGGGGTGGGGAGGGGTGGAGGTAAGGGAAGCTGAAAGGGACAACAAACCACAGACAGGCATCACTGGAACTGCCAGAAGAACAGTGTTCGACACCTAGATGTAATGCACACACGCATACACACACTACTTAAGAAAAAAAAAAAAAAAGAAGCACACTGTATAGAACACAAGCAAGCACACATTACTAAAGAGTGAACAACACCCGGAGGTATAATTGTCTATGCAAGCTCAAACCGATGATTTTTGTTCTTGTTAGCAGAACACGTTGTCCCCCGGGAAACCTCCCACCAAATATGGACCCCGTGACTCTTGGTTGTGAAGAAAAAAAAAATAGATATATTGGAAGCACACTCGGAAGATACAGGAACAAGCAAAATAACAAAAAAAAAGACACTTAAAGGGCGTAGAACCAAGCACAGCAATGGCAACTTGCGCAGCAAGCAACTGCTCGGTGAATAGATTTAACGGCAAATAATTCACACCACATCCTTCATCAACGCAAACCCTGGCCAGCAGGCAACCTACAATGCATGTGGACTGGATTTCACAAGCAATGGTGAAAACCAATGTTGGACACCGACACCAATAATTCTGGAAGTATAAAGACTTCTGGCAGGCATCCAAGACATGCTAATGGCAACCTAGGTGCATTTGCTGTACAATCTTCCAATGGCTTGGCTTATTTCAAGAGTATGAAGAGAGTGCTCCCCCTCTAGCTCACACCTTCAAAACTTACAGCTAGTGAATTCAGGTGACTTGCACTTAATGACTAACGCAGACACAAAAACACAGCGCAAAATGGGCACAACACTGCGCTGTTTTTCTGTGTGCACTGTGGTAATCCCTGGCTAACCACAAATGAAGAGACAGAAGCACAACCTTTTTCCTGACATTGTTACACTAGTGTATGCTATAGATGACACAAACAAAAATATTCATATAGCAGTTATAAATCTTTGTCACTAAATTGGTGAATTTACATCTAACGTAATGAAGCGACTTCGCATGGAGCTCAAAAAATGGATGGTCGTTTTCACCCCATCTATGCGAAGTCACTTCATTGCATATTCAAGAATACGTAAGCTGTTTTAGCGGTGACAACTTTCCCTTTCCTGTGTTGTGCACAAGGTTCACGTATGGGCACCGTAATGTCAAATTCATTGTCCTTGTCAGTGACAAGATTTATAATCGCTATAATATTACTTTACTGGTCCAGATGGCTCACCATCGCACCCTCGACTACAACAAAACAATATTGGAGGGCTCTGTACAAATTTTGATTGCTTGGTGCTCTCCAATGTGCACCAATGTTTGGAAATGGCTGTTTTAGCATTCCACCCCTACCGAAATGTTGGCAAAACAGCCTGGTATCGAACCTGCATCTTTGTGCCCTGCACATGAACGCCACAGCTACTAACTATGAAGGAAAACTAAATTAGAATGCTTACTGAGATGGGAAAATGATGGATGGATAACCGTATCCACTCCTTTGCTGGTCTCGGCAGCTTGTTAAATGGCCATTTCAAAAAGTTTGGATGTCAGCCTCCACAGAAGACAGTAGTCGGCACGACACATGAGTTTGCAGCATACTGTGGCTAATCTGTTGCACCAGGTTTCAAGTGACTATGCAATTGGCAGACAGTGCACAAGCAATTCACCTTGGTGGCCACTCAACGACCCAAGCAACTCTTATCCACAATGTTAAGTTTCGACAAACACACATGGAGATGCAGCCACAAGAAATAATCAGCTATAAGGTATTTCGGGGCAAACAGAAAAACGGTAAAGTGGCTCTCAAGTATTGCACACACACAGTTGCAGCACAAAGGAAAAAGAAAAAGAGAAAAAGGATCTCCAAAAAAACTGGTCATCTCCAATACAGACTCATGAAAAACTAAACCTCCACGTAAAACAAAGGAGCTCCTTTTGATTTCAGAACAGCAAACTGTCCCCAGAGAAATGATCAACGTAATAACGCATACTGGAAACGGCCGAGCCTGCATCCAAGTATCAGTAATTGACTAGGTATGCATGCACTTGGTGCACGCTAGATTAGCAATTTCAAAACAGCATCTGGACTCAGTCCCACCTTGGTGCAACTGCCCAAGTAAATTCTACTAGCTACCAGCCCAGACCAGTTCCAAAGTTCTCGCGCTGGAAAGTTCGTCAACCGTTTAAGTTCACACGGTCAGAAACCAGCATACACACAAACTTGTAGAACTGGCATACCGTAAAACAAGCTGTGTGCAAGTAGCAGAAGCAGCATGATGAGAACAGATGTGGTGCCTCCTAGTAAATCTGCCTGCAACAATGCATGCCAGCTATTTGGACAAGTCAGTGTTGACCAAAGCACCTCTATTAATGCTACGAAGTCCTGGGTTGTTTTTCTTTCTCATCCCCCCCCCCCCCCCCCCCCTCTTATAGTAGACTACTTATGCTCCCAGCTTCGTCCAGTTCACTCTGCTCAAATTGGCATGCTCAGGCACTAAAAAGAACTGCATGATTTCACGTCATACAGCAAAATGTAGAGTATAATTGCAGATTTTGCTGTACAGCTGCTGCTGTAAGACTACCGAGACAAAACAACCTAAGGAATACTGGTCGCTCTTTGCTGTCAATAATGTGTAGGCGCTGAATGTTGCGCATACCTTCCAAAACTGTTTTAATAAGTGCTTGCCATAAAGGTACAAGTGCTGCACAGTTAACATAGCTGCAAAGCAACAAGCAGGGTAAGGTGAACTTACTTTCCGAGAAACCCGCATGAGGGTTTCCTTTGCAGCCTTGTGCTGCAGTCAGGTGGATCACAAATTTTTCCCTTTCATATTCCACTGCTGACATAGGCACTGTATATGCAAAACTGCAAGCTTTCCTCATGGCTACAGCTTGCAGTCAATACTGAAACATGCATTCGAGCAGAGCGAATTATTCATGCCTTGCCAAAACTGTCTAATTTCTAGAACTTAATGCGCGCTATAGCAACCATAACTGTGAAAGTACAGAAAGGTAGTTAAACCTACACTCTTATGAAGGTAATATTTACATAAAAAGCAGCATATTTTTACATTTAAAGGCAACACGTGTTATCATCCAGGACCTTTACAACAGCACCACACCATGGGCGCCGCCATATCTGCTCATGTCACAGCGCCCGTCACTGGGCCCCTACCGATCGATGTTTGCTCACTTGTTTACAAAGGCCACGGCGGCCTCAGGCACGGCTTAGACGGACACTTTTCCGGCCACTATGGTGAGCAGCGAGTGGGCAGACAACATAAAACTTTGGCCAAAGCTGCAGACACAGCGCAAATGTACCCTTGGTTTATTCATTGTCTGTGCTGAAGGTGACGAATGTAGCAGCCTGATGTTTGCTTTTGCCCTTTGTGTTCTAGTCTTACCAGTGGTAGATTTGTAGGGCTGTTACGGCAGTGCGCCTGTTGTCATTAACTGCATGTGTAATTTCATTTGGAAATAGGCACGAGTGCACTAGCAAAAGAATGCGTTCATGATCTACTCTAACAATTGGTGGCCGATTCAGACTGTGTAATTCTTGTCGCCAACGCTGCTGATCAGATAACTTGGGAAAGGTTACCTGATGACCTACAGTGCAGATTAAAATGTATTCGCAGCCACATGAACAAAAGTGCTGCAATTCGCTCGCTCACTTGCTGTTTAATTTCCGGCACAGGAAGAAAACTTGCAATGCATGGCCATCTATTTTTCCACATTCGACTATGCTGTAACAGAAGGTGAAGTTGCTCAAGTATGTCAGTTACGCTTGTACAGGGAGGACAAAGATGACTTGCATGTTCACTAAAGCTCAACATTTTGTGAAATTTCGTGCCAGCGGTAGCAGAAATGCATCGTTGCTGCAGGTGGTGTTAGCCCGGCAGTCACTGATGGCAATTGGCTATTCAGCGCTGGCGATAAGAGCTTGTTGTACTGGCCTTGCAGAAATCTGTGCATGACAAACAGTCGCAAATACGGGTACTTCTTTTGCAGCTGAGGCAGATGAAGATCGCACACGGTCTCTTTTCACACAGAAGGATAACCTTTTGGCTAGCTGGTCTAACATGTTGACTGCAAAACTAAGCTTAGATGAATTACACCAAGACACATGGAACAGACAAGGACAAGAGTTACTACCAACTGTTTATGCCTTTATTCCCATGGATGTTGACAGGAATGAACAGTTGGTAGTAGCACTTCTCCTCATCTGTTCCTTGTGTAACCTATTTGCATTTAGTTTTCCAGTCAGCTTCCCACATGTTTCTGCCTCTGTTCTTTCACTTCATGATAGAGGATATCCCGTCTTTCCGCTGCTCTTTCACATTTTAAACAACAGTAGCACTAAACGATTCCTTGACCCTCAACGAAATGTTGCTGGAATGACAGCTGATGCCTGCTTGCTCTCGGTTCAGAACGCTTGGAATGGCGGTGAGCCTGTGGCGGCCCCTGGTGCATGGACTGCTCATTATAGAAGGTCTATAGTAACAAGCATGCTGGTGCTGATGCTTTGGTCACATTCAATAAGGCCTAGAAGTAACATCCATAGATGATGTCCGAACATGACAGCCATGACGCCCATTTCCCCCAGCTCCCTCAATCTCTCCCATACTGCACAAAAAGCATGGCGTTCACGATTGGTGTCTTACTCCGAGGAGCCACCATTGAGGGGTGCGATTCGAATGCCACCTATCAGAGTAAAATTGCCAGGAGCAATTTATAGGTAGCTGAAGTGCCAGGCATTCATTAAGTTATAACACATACAACATTCCACCTGGTGCCACAGTCATCTGTAGGCTGCTCCTATAAATTTTGCTCTAATCAAAGTTACCTCTGACCTAAGACAACATAATCGCAATATCAACATTACCACAGTTGCATTTACCACTACCACATTTAGGGTAATGGCACGCACATTAACTTTAAACATTAAAACTTGCACCTTTATGAAGTTTTTTCATGACAAAAGTAGAGTTCAAGTGAACTAATGTAGTCGGTACACGCTTGGCGAGTGGACAACCTCAAGTTTGCCTTCCTAATCAAAACTAACACTGCCAGCCAATACCTACAAGAAGGAAAGAGCACTCGAAGTCCCAATTACACCGCTTCTTTGAGGCAGTAAGCCAGTAATTTTAGCATGGGCAAAAAATCTGGACAGCAAAGCTATCTGAACCATATTAGCAGGAAGCAACTTACTGCGCAGTGATCACACAAACAGCACCGCCGTGATGAACAGTCACATTTCAATCTAGAAATGAGTCTTGGTTCACAAGGCTAGCAATGCAGCGGCTCACCACTTGCCGCAAGAAACTAAAAAGCGCAAGGAAGTTTTGCGACAACCGCAGTAAGAGCTCAAGCCTGCAGTGCAGTGACCGTGCCTGCCCGGAAACAATCTCAACGGCGGAGAACAGAAAAACAATGGCACAAGGCAACAAATTCTCACAGCACTGTACAAAAAAATTAAAGTGTGCCCACAAAAACTAATGATCACAGCACAGAGTCCCCAAGTTCAGTACAGAGCCAAACCTATAACAAACACGACGCCTTGAAAATGACTAAGTTCCAAAAGGTGCTTCCACCAACTGCTCTACCAAAGCAATGAAAAGATATCAAAAACAGAAAGCAGATTACAAGAAACTTTCTTCCAGATGGTGCCAAAGCACACTCACACTCCATCGCCAAACTTTTGCACCACCTGCCATCACATTTTGTTGCCCAGTAACTGTATTACAAAGAATTCTTTTCTCTCGATTCTATACATTAATCATCTGAGGCATGACAAATATTGTACAGTATACATTGTTGCCAGAGTTGTTAAATTGTGAAGTAGTTGAATCACTGAACATAAATGAATCATGGTTGAATCAATGGACAAACATGTTTTTTGGGTTCCATGGTAAGCCTCTTTTTGTCTTGCTGCACACAAAGTGCGGCAAGAAACGAAATTAATATTAACAGTTTCTAGCCTGGTAAACTTGGCTTATTTCACACTAGCTCACCGTATTACTTGACTCTTTGACAAGGGTTGATTAGTCTAGTAGACTTCCGTTAATTCAACTCCAGTTAATTCAATACCGGCCGAAGGTCCTGGCCGGTGCCCATGCCTGCATTTCTACAGGCCCAAACTTCCATAATTTCAATAATAAAATTGGCCTTTGCCAGGTAATTGCAGAGTAACAAGTAGCAACCCCTTTAGTGACAGTGCCTGTCTCGGCGAAGCTTAAGAGACACTGAATGTGTTCAGCACATGTCATCTCCCTAAAAATGCCTATTTTGAGTCTACCTTAAAGAAGATTTTCAAGAAATAATCGTAGCTCACAATGTCTGATTATGGTATTTACTCGATTATAATGCATACCTTTTTATTTTTTTAGAAAATTGGAGCGAAAATTGCCTGCACGATGCAATTGCACATGAAACCAAAACTGCCTTGGCAGCGTTTGTGTGCTTTACCGCATAACACGCCTTTAGAGCGGCAAAGCTGACTTTAGGGAACTGGCCTCCACTGTGACATTAGATTGGGTGCACGTTAGATTTTTACTTTGTTTAGAAGCATTAATGTCATTTCTACGTTAGTTTTCTACTTTCGACACATAGGAAGTATGTGTCCATTTGATTCGAAGCATGGTAGAATCCGGAAAATGCTGCCAAATGAATCAGTGGTGTGTTTTGGCATTTTTTTCTCTATCTTACTTAATTCGACCCTCCAGATAATTCTATCAATTTCGCCAGTGCTGCCAGGGTAGAATTAAGGAAAGTCAATGGCATATAGAATGTTGCCAGAGTCATTAATCTGCAGGTAAACGTAGCTGAATCACTAGAGAAACATTCTTTCTTGGTGCATGTTATGCCCGTTTTTGTCTACACTGTTGAGTGAAAGTAAGAAAAGAAAAAATTAACGGCAGCAGCAAGCCAGGTGCCGGTCTTGTGCTTCACTCTTTGAAATGCTGGATACAATACTAAAAGTTCAACCACTACATTAAACTACTAGCACATTTAATAGCAATGCTTCCTTGAGGGGAAATTCACAAAGGGAACGCGATGTTCACCTGCCAGAGTAAAAATCATCACCAGAATAAATTGTCTATTACCCTGCAGGAAACTTCGGGAGGATCCATAGTCGCCTCTCCAACCACTGCAATAGACTTGCACATCTGACAAACGCAGCCACAAAAAACGTGCGCACGACTGCCGAACCAAAATCCTTGGTGGTATTTTATTAGCATAGGCAGCTGTATAACCTGTGAGCCCCAAAGTTGCTGCGTGCATACATTAATAGAAATACACTGCAACCTCTCCCCCTTGAATATTCATTCTTGAAAACAAATGGACCTAAAATGACCTACACCTCTTGCCTCCTACGTTCCAAGCCAGAAGAACATGAGCCACCGTTCTACTGCACATAGCGTATAGGCCTGCGCAACTCGCAAACAAAGACAAGTGCACTCATAAATGACTTGAAGAAAGAACCCTGGGGCCATATTTTGTAAGGATTATTTCCTTCAGCTAATTGCTTTTCCTCCGTTGTGCCTAGTATCACATCCCAACAAACATGACTTGTTAAAGCAAGGGGTACGCCTGTGAAAAGTACACAGAGTGGCCGATCATGGCATAAACGGCGTGTGAAGGCGAGTGTGACAGCCAGGAACAAAAAAAAAAAAGTGGAAAGATGGGTTGGGAGAAGGATCGTTACTAAATCTGGCACTGGACACAAGGTTACTTAGCCTAACATGTCAATGCCAAGACACCAAGGGGGAAAAAAAAGGACATGCACAGACAGCAGTGTTTGTAAGCTTGACCTAAAGTATGGCACAGTAGAGGAGCACATATAAAGAGCCAGGAAACCCTAGGGAAAAAAAAAATACATGGTTGACTCATTAAAAGCTGAATAATATCCCGCGGGTCAGTGATAATCGACAAGGAATTGAATGAAGGTCCGAAACTACGACATCAGTGGAGAAAGAACAAGCCATACAAAAAAACCATAGCGCTCACAATGCTACAAAAAGCAGGTTTCAAGAAAGTAGCAAGCAGGTTCTTGGGATGATAAGCAACGAGCCCACCGAAAATGCTGAATGACATTACTGCTTGCAAAATGCTTTCATTAGAGAGTTTTAGCTTGTCCAGTAATCCAGTAAATGCAGACAGACTGGGCGTTTTACCGAATGGACGGGAGGCATGAACAGGGGAGGCTTGACAGGTGGTGTCACCTGGTGGCACAGAGCTGAACCAGACCAACATAGAGCTAATATTGCATCAACCAAGTGTACTCTACTTCGCTGCTGGGGTAATTTTCGGCAGCGGTGAATTGTGACACAATTACACCACTGCAAAAAGTTAGATCAGCAGCGAAAAAAATACACGTGGTTAATGCAACATTAGCTCCGTCTCTGTATGGTTGAGCTCTGTGCCACCGGGTGACTGCACCGCTCCAACCAATCACGTTCAGGCCTCCACTCATCCAGTAAAACACCCAGTTTACCTTCATTTAGCGAAATATTGGGCAAGCTAAAACTCTCTATTGCCTCGCCTGCCATGACAGCGCTAAATTCTCTCACTGTGGAGTCTTCACTCATGTTTCACAACAGTATGGCATATTGCCCGACCATAATCCTCAATTCCAGGATCACCTCAAATTCTCAGCAGTCCTTTCCCTCCAAGCAAAAGCAGCACTCACAAATGCTACAAGAGAATGGAGTAATGCATGTGAGGCGTGTTGGCAACACCTTTACAGAAAAAGGGGTGACATTCTCATTTACAGCTGTCAGTGAATGTACACAGTAACGGGAGGGAAATGGAGGAGCTATAGTATATACCCTGTTTCATCAAAATGAGTGTAGTATACCCCCTCAGTCTTTCTGTGTGCATCACATTACACTGCAAACAAAAAACTTGTGATATTACAAAGGAATGGCATTGCTCACCACGAAGACTTCCCTTTGTAGGGGTGTTTGTGCAAACATGACATTTATAACCTACAGGTCAAATGATGAGCTTCCTGCAAGATTGTGATCAATACAATGTTTCTGCAACTTTGAGCTGGCACCGTCCTTTAGCAGTTAAGAAGCTAACCAAGGACAGGTCGAAGGCCAGAAGTATGCTGCACATTTGTTGCACACTAACCCGAATAAGCCGCGAATAGGCAACTTTGAACAGGGACAAGGTCTCTGTCACTTTTCTCAGTGTCCCAGAAACGACACATGAAGGAACAACCTTGACTCCATGAGCTTGCAAATGATAGCTGGAACGTTTTCGAAAAAAGAAAAACGCATACACGCATGGTAAACTTGTTTCCTGACACCTTGGAACTTCAATCCTGGCTCCCAATGCAGAAAAACTTGAGCAAACATGGCTCAGAACCAAAGCTTGCTTAAACGCGCTCCCAGGGGGCGAGACATATCAGCACCAGCCTGCGCAAGCCTCCGAATGCAAACGAAGCACCCCCTCTAAAAAATGTGTTTTGATGAAAACAGTGCTAGGCACTGCGACATCCTCGTAAGGACCACTGCCCTTCTAGGGAAGTTTCGTGACAACTAAACGCAGGTGTAACAAGTCGAACTAGCACGCGCACACACACACGCACACAAAGGGGGGACGGGGGGAGTGGGGGGGGGGGCAAGCTGAATGTCAACAGAACAGGAGCTCTCCCGCAGAGCAGCCGCATTCAACTCCCTCGCAATTTTGATCAGTTAAAAAAGAGGGCTTCTCAGAATTCCCCATTGAGAAATTTTCTTGCGGCATAATTTTTACGCACTCACACACACAAAAAGAAAGTGCAGTCATACACGAGGGGCACAGGCGGCTTTTAAAACTGAGAACTCTTACACCGTACGCAAGTAAATTATACCATCTAAAGTTCAGCCCTTATTGTGGATTTTCTCCCAGCTGTTCAGGCTCATGAGTCAAAAGCTGCACCGGATGCAAGCATTGTGACATAACAGCAAGCAAGGTAAAAAAAAAAATGTTAGTAGCAAAGATCCAACAATAATCCTCAACAATATAACCACAGGCAAGTGTTACGACATTCTAGAATTAACCGGTTAGGCAGACAAGAAGGAAATGGCAGTTGCGGGTACCACAAGATGGTGCAGCACAAAACGGGGAATCAAGCACCGCTTTCACATTCTCCACCCAAAAGGACACACTTAATCATAAAGAGCAAAAGGCTACTCAACAATTACATGTGCAAGTGTGAACAAGCAATGACGTGAGCACAGAACAACACATTCTCAAGTATTAACATATCAAAACCTCGATTTGCCCATCTTAAGAACCACGATATCAATTAACATAACTGTGTGCTGCCCAGAAATTCCTTGTGTATTTGTCTCAGCTGCAAGAAGAGGACAACATTGATTCAGTGATGTGAAACTGCAACAACTTTCCTTAAGTTTAACTATACTCACTAATATTTTGAGAAGCATTGCACACTTTTGTCAATGACAAAGCCTTCATGCCTATAGTTACAAAAAAATAAAATAATGCATGAACAAAGACAAAAAGCACAAGCTTTCATTTTCTTTTTCTTTTTTTCAGTTTACACTCCTACAATTTTGTCCTTCAGCTTTCTGCTGCTACCGGATCTGGCCTGTTCACAAAGAAGCCACAATATCGGCCGCCACTCATCCAACAGCTCCTCGAACACATGAAAAACTCAAAATAATGTCTTTGCACAAATCTAGTTCTCCATTTAAGTAGCCCCACACTCACTAACCAGAAAATCGATAATGCTCGCTCAAGAAGCAACAGAGCAAATATGCCAGTGGTGATGCAATGCTTGCAATCACCACCTCCTCTCCCTATTACGGAAGAGCGTGTGCGTGGAAATGATGTCTAATGGCCAAACCACACATATGCTTGCCAGTGTGCGAAAGCTTGTGCAGGCGCACCTACTATGTATGCGCAGATGGTGCGAGACCGATTGTATGCATCCATGTGCTGCACAGGCAATGATATCTGTTCCAGAGAGATAACAGGCCCTGGCTGCCTTGCATTTCCACGTGCCTCGTTTCCATGTGGTACAAGCAACACTTGGTGAGGCAGATTTCTGTCAGGCAAGAATGTGCTTTTTCTTTACTTTTTGTGCTGGTCTACAGCTCTAAAAATAAAACAACTGAATTTATCAGTATTTCAGCATTTTGAAGCACGGGGAATAACAAAGTACAAGATGAGATTTGTCAAAACAGCTATGATTGAGCCAAGTGGGCACGTGTATCTTGTAGATGCAAACCGAGATTCCTCGCAAGGCACAAGCTAGCACAGGCCAGCAAGCAGACTGGTGGTCTGGGCTTAAGAGTTTACTGCCTCGAGCATTTGCATGACAATCGTAACAGTGTTACAGCTCGCCCCGATGGCGGCAACTATCATGTGAGGCACGTTTTCCCATTCACACAGCTTCTACAGCAATTGCTAGCCAAAAGAAAAACAGAGGGTCCACCCCTGCCCCACTGGTGAGCAGAAAAGCAACAAATGCTGCGCTTACAAAAACCGCCTCTCACCGCCCCTCTAACAACGCAACAGGCACACACGAGAGAGTGAAGAAAAAAAAAAACTGCAAAACCACACACGCACACACGCACACACGCCTGAGACAGGACGCACCGCTAACCGCTACGTCGGGAAGAGGCGACAGGAGGAGTTCACGACATGGAACTGCAGGGCACCCGGGGCGACCCCATTTGGGTGAGGACACGGTCGAGCCACTGCAGGGGGCCGTTGAGGTGAAGCTCGACCCAGCATGGGGTGGAGGTGACCGTCTGGCGCCGGTACTCGGCACCCCAGCCCTTCACAAAGCTCATGCGGATGGTACACATGCGTGTGAGCTGGTACACCGCCTCGAAGCCCCGAGACACCGACGTTGTCAGCAGGGCTGCAAACTCCTGGTTGTTGAAGATCTTCAGGTTGCAGCCTGGGAGAGGGGGGCCAAGTGAAGAACAGGAAAACAGTATAATTCAAAGTAGCCGCCGCGGTCCGTCCAACAATGTATTGAAAGCAATATGTAATGCATCCCGCCAATTCATACTGAAATCAGCACCACCAGTGATCATTCAAACTCCGTGTCATCGTGGATGGTGAGTATGCTAGTGCGCAGGAAAATGTCGGCAACACTGGCGTCACAGCACAGGCCACGCAGCTTTATTCTTTCCATCTGCGGCCCTTTGTTTAGGCCCGTATGGAGAAAGGCGCTTGAGCCTTGGCCAGGCATGGCCAGGACCTCTATTGCAGGTGGGTTCTCTCCGTCTCTTAAGACCTTCAAGAAAGAGGATTTAGATTAGGGGTACACAAGCCATTGGGGGGACAAACCCCTTGCGTCCCCTTAATGTAAAGCTCTCTAAAAACGCGAATGCAGGGTGTGTGTGTGCGGGCGTGTGCATTTTTTTCTTTCTTTTTTCATGTTACATCTCGGAGGCTATGCTCTTTCTCTATGAGAAGTTCTGCCGAGAAGCGGCACCAAGCAATATCTAAAACATGGCTGCCGTAAAACTCTAAGAATGTGGACGCTCATTGTTTTTTCCCCTTTTTTGGTTTCTTTTTCTTATGTTACATTTGGGGGCTATGCTCTTTTTCTATGAGGTGTTCTGCCGAGTAGAGTCACCAGGTAATGTCTAAAGCATTGTGACCGTGCCGTTTTCTTGGAGCTCACGGTACCAAAGAGCATAGCCTTTGAGATTTATGGCTAGTATTGCTAAAAGGAAAGCATCGCTGGGATATATGTGTTTGGACGCCACCTACATGTATTGACAAGTGAACTCGTTTATCTTTTACGGCTGAGCGCTTTTACTGTCTAAGAAATGTTATCGCTCAGCGCAGGATGTGTCTACATGTATCGGAAGTTTCTAGAATGTTATGGATGCTTCTACCTACTGTCTGTTGTCACCGAACCTTGTGTAACCTGATTGCATGCATGCGCGACGCAAATGGCGCAGAACTTTGTGGAAGGCACGCAGGTCCCAGCGATTACTCTGGAACATTCGACGACTGATCTATAAAAGCCGACGCGCTTGACTCGCTGATCAAATTTTGACAATAGCCGACTGTGTTCGTGATTGTCAATGTTCTTTAAGTGTAGCCTGTTTTTGTGGGCACAGGTTCGCCCAATAAAATTTAGTTTCGTCTTTCACAGTATTGCTACTGTGTTCTTCATACGTCACTCCACGTGACAGTATAGTGGAACTCAGCACCGTGCAGCTGGTGCAGCTATGAAAGTACAACGGAGACCAACGTTGCAGCAGGTTGTGGTGCGTTTTGCAAGAGCGTTTTAGAATCCAGCTGTTGTTGCTGTGCGGCGAGCATCAGTGGCGCAGAGACGTATTTATAGTCCGATGTGTTCGGTGTGCATCGCTTGTGGCCAGTTACGCTAGGTCACTTGCGCTGCGCCAGCCGAAATGCCATCCCCTCTAGACTTCGAAGTGCGTGCCGTCGGTTGCTCTCTTTGGAGCATGCGCAGAACGATTCCTGACCCATGCGCCGCTTTGAACGGCCGTCTGTGACCGTCGGCGAAGTGGCATGGGCACCTTTTTTTCTGTGCCGTGCATTGTGGGACAGCGCAACGAATGCACGGATGGAGCAAGAGCCATGTCGCCGTCAAGCAAGTCGGACTGCGTTGGCCGCGTCTGGTTATGTTGGGCTGCACCAGGGCTTCGAACTGTAGACATTGTTATTGTCAACGTGGCGTAGTATGTGTGCATGCGCACTCACGTTACGTCAGACTTGAGCAAGCAATTTTTTTTCGGACTTTCATTAGTTCAAAGTTTTTTATAATTAAACCTTTCGCAGCATCCTGGCGGAATTTGAATTAACAAGCTTTTACTGTATTACAGTAAACTCCCACTTGAGTGAACTTCAAGGGACCAAAGGAATTGGTTCACTTAACTGAAAGTTCACTAAACTGAATATTCACTAGACCAACATAAGACATGGCATACAGAGTCAAAAGTTTGAAGTGCAATTCATGGAGCAAAAGACATGGCATCCATAGTGTTAGAAATGTGTGAAATGGAATTTGTACATACCAACAAGTACAACGTTCATTACAGTTATAATGCTGCCTTTCTCACTTAGAAAAAAAAAATCTGTAATCTTCTGCACTTGTACTCTTTAAGCACAGGAAGTAACCAAACTGTCCAAAGAGTCAATGTTTTTGTACACTTCCTCTGGCACAGCTTGCTGTTGAGACACAAAGTCTCTCAACTTTCCAATGTACCCTACAACCTCAGCTAGAGTTATAGGGCTTGAAACTGGCTCAGCAGTTGCCTCTTCTTCGTCACACTCTTCCTTCTTCTTCAGGACAAACACTGGAAACAATCTCCAGATCCGTCTGTCCAGCCCATGTAATCAGTGCACTGTCACACTGTGCATAGTCTTCAAACAAAGTATTGCTATCGACCTTCAGCAGATGACAGATCTCTGTCCACATCGTGGAGTCTATCATCTCGTCATGCTGTTCCTCAGGCTCGCATTCATTGCTCAGGAGGGAAAGGCCAGATTTCTGCCATCAGTTTCTAATGGTAGCCGGAGTTACTGACCACCAGGAGCCTGTCACCATCTTGGCCGCCTGCCTGACGTTAATGGGGGCATTGCTGGCAACCCTCAGATTAATCAAAATCCGCCAAAAACACACTATGTGGTTTGTGGTGTGACAGATCGCCGCTTTGCCCCAGGGGCGCTGCAGCGCCAGTGGCGTTACATTGCCGCTGGAGCGGCGGTTTGATGAGGGCGGGCATCGGTTGCGCCTGCAGTGCAGGGCGCAAAACTTCGTTGAACTGATAGTAAAAGTAAGCCTTGGTCCTCTGAGTGAGTTCGTTAAACTGAAATATTGACTGTTCCAAAATTCGTTTAAGTGAAACATTTTTGCATAGAATCTATAAGAAAACTGCCAGGGATTTTTAAACAGTTTGTTATTCTGAAATATTCGATAAACCGACGTTCGTACAACTGAGAGTTCACTGTAGCTTGTCCACATTGGTCAAGCTAATTAATAACAAGATGTGGTGTCTGCATTGCACTCATCAGTGACGGCGCCCTCAGAGTCACGGAAACCAATCTCGAAGCCCATAGGCAAAGTGCGTTATGGCTGTCAAGTTTTGAACACCTCTTGGTTAGTTTAGTGGTATATGCTGCTCATTTATAACAAATTTAGGAAATGTGAAATTTCATTGGCAATGGGCCTTTAATTTCCTTACAGGCTGTATTGCCAGATTTCAAACCTGTAACAGACCACAGCAGCTGCATAGGGAGCTTGAGGACTCACCTGGAGGTATCTTGCACACCGTAGCAGGGTGCCATCCGTACCGCTGGTTGCAGTTGGGGCTTTGCACAAAGATGCTGCTGTCGCTCAGGCACTCTGCAAACACTTCACCACCAATGTAGTACAAGCGCACGCCACGCCCTGAAAAAGATTAAGGAAACTGGATGGGTCTCTCGCACCTTTAACATTGTTAAATGTAGACAGGAGTCAAATGGGCTCTCATCTGCTAACCTTAAAAGCTTTACAATTTGCAAACATCCCACAAGTACGACTATGAGAAGGGGATAGTAGACATTTTTACAAAGTTTTACAAAGTGCCTGTGGCTTGGTATAATACAATTTTTGGATGGAATGTTTCATTTGCTGGTTCCTGTAAGGACTGTATCAACGAGATTCCAATGTACACACTAGTGCGCTACACAGTAAGAGATCAGGAAAAATGTCCAGCAAAACTTACACCTATCAACTTCTTCTCCTAAAAACATACTTCATCACAAAAAGAAACGCAATCAGAAGAAACACTTGAGCAGTGGCCACGAGAAGAGGTGTCGCACGCAACCATACCAAAATCACGACAGTGCGCAAGACTGCACGGATATGCAAACTGCAACCGAAAGTGGAACTTCAACTGAAGGCAAAGAAAACGGCAACTTATTAGTAAAGCAAAACCTAATTATAACGAAGTTGAAGGAGGAGCCAGAATTACTTAATCATAATCATTATTACATGTACCGCACATGAAGCTCTACAGAGATTTCAAGGAGAATTTCATTTACTTCGTTATACAGTCAATGCTCGTTACAACAGACCATAAAAATCTAAAGAAAAATGTATATTATATCCGAAGTCCACTCAATCCAAAATTAGGCCCGCAGTATGTTGTGAAATGGTGGAACTTCACACATCCCATCATCATCAGCCTGGTTACGCCCACTGCAGGGCAAAGGCCTCTCCCATAGTTCTCCAACTACCCCGGTCATGTACTAATTGTGGCCATGTTGTCCCTGCAACCTTCTTAATCTCATCTGCCCACCTAACTTTCTGCCACCCCCTGCCACTTTTGTCTTCCCTCCTCATTACATGTCCTGCCCATGCCCCCCCCACCCCTTATTTCTTTTTCTTGATTTCAACTAAGATGTCATTAACTCATGTTTGTTGCCTCACCCAATCTGCTCTTTTCTTATCCCTTAACGTTACACCCCTCATTCTTCTTTCCATAGCTCACTGCGCCGTTCTCAATTTCAGTAGAACCTTTTTCATAAGCCTCCAGGTTTCTGCCCGTACGCGAGTACTGGTAAGACACAGCTGGTCATATACTTTTCTCTTGAGGGATAATGGCTACCTGCTGTTCATGATCTGAGAATGCCTACCAAGCGCACCCCAGCCCATTCTTATTCTGATTTTTCAGTCTCATGATCCGGATTCGCGGTCACTACCTGCCCTCGGTAGATGTATTACCACTTCCAGTGCCTCGCTACCTATCGTAAACGGCTGTCCTCTTCTGACACTGTTAAACATTACTTTAGTTTTCTGCAGATTAATTTTTAGACCCACCCTTCTGCTTTGCCTCTCCAGGTCAGTGAGCATGCATTGCAAATGGTCCCCTGAGTTACTAATCAAGGCAATATCATCAGCGAATCCCAAGTTACTAAAGTACTCTCCATTAACGCTTACCCCAATTCTTCCCACTCCAGGTCTCTGAATACCTCCTGTAAACATTCTGTGAATAGCATTGGAGAGATTCTATCTCCCTGCCTGACACCTTTCTTTATTGGGATTTTGTTGCTTTCTTTATGGAGGACTACGGTGGCTGTGGAGCCGCTATAGATATCTTTCAGTATTTTTACATATGGCTTGTCGACACCCTGATTCCGTAATGCCTCCATGACTGCTGAGGTTTCGACTGAATCAAATGCTTTTTCGTAATCGATGAAAGCTATATATAAGGGTTGGTTATATTCTGCACATTTCTCTGTCACCTGATTGACAGTGTGAATATGGTCTATTGTTGAGTAGCCTTTACAGAATCCTGCCTGGTCCTTTGGTTGACGCAAGTCTAAGGTGTTCCTGATTCTATTTGCGATTACCTTAGTAAATACTTTGTAGGCAACGGACAGTAAGCTGATCGATCTATAATTTACAAGTCTTTGGCGTCCCCTTTCTTATGGATTAGAATTATGTTAGCGTTCTTCCAAGATTCCGGTACGCTCGAGGTCATGAGGCATTGTGTATACAGGGTGGCAAGTTTTTCTAGAACAACGTGCCCACCATCCTTCAACAAATCTGCTGTTGCCTGATCCTCTCCAGCTGCCTTCCCCCTTTGCATAGCTCCCAAGGCGTTCTTTACTTATTCCGGCGTTACCTGTGGGATTTCAAATTCCTCTAAACTATTCTCTCTACCATTATCGTCGTGGGTGCCACTGGTACTGTATAAATCTCTATAGAACTCCTCAGCCACTTGAACTATCTCATCCATATTAGTAATGATACTGCCGGCTTTGTCTCTTAATGCATACATCTGATTCTTGCCTATTCCTAGTTTCTTCTTCACTGCTTTTAGGCTTCTGTTCCTGAGAGCATGTGCAATTCTATCCATATTATAGTTCCTTATGTCAGCTGTCTTATGCTTGTTGATTAACTTAAAGTTCTGCCAGTTCTATTCTAGCTGTAGGGTTAGAGGCTTTCATACACAGGCATTTCTTGATCAGATCTTTCGTCTCCTGCGATAGCTTACTGGTATCCTGTCTAACGGAGTTACCGCCGACTTCTACTGCACACTCCTTAATGATGCCCATAAGATTGTCGTTCATTGCTTCAACACTAAGGTCCTCTTGCAGAGTTAAAGCCAAATACCTGTTCTGTAGCTTGATCCGGAATTCGTCTAGTTTCCCTCTTACCGCTAACCCATTGATTGGCTTCTTATGTACCAGTTTCTTCCGTTCCCTCCTCAAGTCTAGGCTAATTCGAGTTCTTACCATCCTATTGTAACTTCACACATATAGCTGTCTAACTTGAAGGCAACTGCAAAAACGATGAAAACACTGCTATGGTTTACTGGCTCCGCTGCTTGTTGACCTGTCAAAATTTTCAATTATTTTTGATGCAAGTAGCATTCTTTGCCTACTTCTGGCATTTCTAGCCTAATTATCTATCTATCTATGTATCCCGTCTGCCTATATATCCATGTATCTATATATCCATCTGTCTGTCTGTGTCTACCAAGCCTCTTGCGTCGACCCAGTATTCGAGATTATCTACCAGCTTGGGCCACTAGGTATGTACTCATGGTCGCAATTTCGCTGTGGTCGTTCCAACAATGTCCTTCTAGCATCATGATCTGACTCTTGTCATATCACCATCATCACGCCTTCTACGCCGACCCAGCGACTCATGTTGTCTAATAGTTTGGACCACTAGGTGTGTGCTCATGATGCTGTTGTAGTCGTTAAATTGTCGTCATTCCAGGTATGTCATTCGACTCTCATCATATCATCGTCGCCATACAGTGGTAATGCATTCGTTGTCATGCCGCCATTATTCCGTCATCATGCTCATGTACAACCTTGTCAAATGAGTGCCATAGCAAAGTGGGCCGATATCAGAGGCAGTGTCGGTCATGGTCACATGTAGCAAAGACAATGGAAGTCTCAGAATGACCATACAGATTTTAAATAAATGTGGTTTCAGCAATACATTGTGTTGTCACACTTCATGAATGCTAATCGCAGTACCATCGACATTTATCAGATTGGTTCAGCTGTAATCTTTTTTTACAGAATTGAAGCTTTCTTTGCCTCTTCCTTCAACTTTACCACTGCTGCTGCTGTCTTGTATGCCAAGTTGGAAGGTGGTTCAGAGAGGAGCACGGCAGAGAGGAAATGCGACGCGAAAAACTGATTTCAACTTTCCACGACGTTGACAAAATGCCTTCTGTAGCTCCCTGGACATAGGCACAATACCTTCTCGATTGCTGTAATTACCCCTGACCCACTGCAAAAGCATTGCAGAAATTGCAGCGCTTATTTTTGTACTAACACGCCACAGTCCACAGGGGATAAACGGAGGATGCGGGCAGAACTGATGCAGTTACAAAACAAGTGAATAACAAAAGCCCATCTTCACTCGCAGCTCCCATACGTGGGAGTGCAGGAGAGGGAAAAGGCAACGTAAGAAGGCAAGGAAACGCTACTACTAGACACAACAGCAGCAGCAGACAAAGTGGAAAAAATTAAATTCAATGTACGCTACGCTATGTTTCTACTTTCATTGAAAAAAAAGAAAACTTGTCGCACCAAAACATCTAGGCAACACTAAGGAAGAGGTCGGCCATCAAATTGACACTTTTATACCTGACATGCTATTTTTGTGACAATGGCGTAGCTCAAGGTCGCAGGTTCAACCCCCACCGTAGCAGTCACATTTCAATGGGGGCAAAATGCAAAAGCATTCGCTCACTCAGAGTTAAGTGCACGTTAAGAATCTCAGGTGATGAAAATTAAAACAGTCCCCTACTGCCACGTGCCTCATAATCAGATTGTGGGCTTTGCACATAAAGCACTTTAATTAAAGTTTAAAACTTCTGCCATAATATGTTGCACTGTGTGAGGCAATGACACTGCAAACTTTCTTACGGGCTTTTGACTGCTAGCGGTGAGCTGGGCATTTCTTTGTCCTAGCAAAGATTGGCTATTGGGGTGGGATGCATCCCTGGCTCGCATTAGTTTCGTTAATGCATGCAAATTGCAAAATTTTTTAATGTACAATTCAAAATGGTGGGATGGTCATATCCTAACAAAGAGAGAGAGAGAGAAATAAAGAGGCGTAGCTCCATGCCCCCAATGCTACTTTCATTGAGTGTTGGACTGGGGTCACGTGTAGCCTGGTGGCACCTTGAAGGCAACTGCAAGTACATCGGTGGCCTAAAAATGGCAATTACAGAGTGTGCAGGAAAGCCTGTCTCTACTCTTCTGTGGCTTCTTGGTGACTGTACAAGTGACTGTACTGTCGCAGTAATGTTACCCATAATTAGCTATCGACCTATATTCGTGATCAAAGCTAGCAAAAATACTGAATAGAGTTCCAATGTGGAACAGAGCTGTTGCCAGAACCGCCACGGCCACAGACCAAAACACCCTGCCATGCATGTCGATGCCATACGTCAAAGCTGCGGTTGCACATATCACTAATACCTTATTTGCTCGATCCTAAGCGGACCACTTGTAATGCGCGCCAGTACAGTACTAACTAAATTAACAGGCATGCTGTCACATGTGCAGAAGCAAACACGAACACATCTCACTTGACGAGTGCGGAAACTCACTGTCAGAACAGTGAGTAAGCATGGCAGCAGCTGCCTCTCACTTCAATGCGAACTATAACCAGCGAAAACACAGCACATGGCAGACTGTCCCCATCGCAGATCGCTTTCAAGATAGGACAGAGGCAATTGTATCTCCTAAGTGGATCGTCCCAAATATGTCCTGCTTCAGTCCACTGTGTTGCTTTGCTGGCGAAAACCATCTCCTGTTTTGCGCCAGTCCTGCATGCAAGTTACGGGTACTCCGAACGCCCATGATGCGGCCCGATTTCCATCCATCTCCGCACACATGATCACTTTCCTTTTAAATATGGCATCATGATTAACTCGGCACTTCATGCTGATAGAGCCATAGCCCTCTAGATAACTTCTGTGCCTGTCAGATGAATGCAAAATGGCCATCGTCTATGGAGGCACCATATTAAGTATGGTGAGTCAGCATATTAAGGGTAGCAACAACCCTCACGAAGCGCTAGGCGATCATGGTACAGCACTGCCGCAGAGTAGTGGCAGCAGATGACCAAAGTTGTTTGCACTCTTCCCATAACGGTTTTGTGTGGCAGTTGCCGGTGGTTCGAATACAGTAGCGCGCCTGAGTGGAGTGACCTAGCCGGATACCCCAACTTAAGTGGCGCCCCTCGGCAGAAGTTCCAACAGCGGTTGCTTTTTTATTGCTTTGCTAATAATTCGGCAAGCAGAAGTATGCTGCTGCTCTTTTATTGATGCACACGGCATATTTTTTTTTCTTTTTTTTTTTTCTTTTTTTTTTGGTCAGCAGTTAGCACCAAAACTGTAAAAGTGTGCTCGAGACCACCCTGTGTAAGTGGCACTACTGACTGCCATAGTTCCGGCCACTTCCCATTGATTCACCGATCACCCAGCCGGCACAGAAGTTATCTAGGAGGCTATGATAGAGCAAACACAGAAAACGGGAAGACAGACAGTGGACTAATGCCTAAGCACATGTACTGCAGCACATGGAGGAAGCTATGGCAGCTATGCTCGAAACGCGTACGAGGCGGCCACTTTGAAATACTGATGGCAATATGAAGACGCAGATTTAGGGTCATACTCGATTCTAACGTGCACGCAATTTTTCGGAGCCCTTTTTATCGGAAAAAAGTGCAGGTTAGATGCGAGTAAATACGGTACTACAACAATAGAGATTTAGCGTGTCTGCTATTCAGGCAAGTGCAGGCAGAAGTGGACTGGGTGTTTCACCGGATGAGCAGAGGCACAAACGTGAACAACCACGTCACGCACGGTGCAGCCACCTGGTAGCACAGAGCTCAACCATACAAACACAGAGATAGCATGGCAGTAACCAAGTGTATTCTGCTTTGCTGCTGGTGTAAATTTTCGGCAGGAGTGTAATCGTGAACATGTCTTTTTAAATGTGGTTACAGCAATAACAGTAGCTCTGTGGCTAGTTGAGCTCTGCGCCACCAAGTGGCTGCACCATACAGGCCGCTCAGGCCACTCACGTTTATCCCCCTTCATCACAGCGGTAGCGGTATGGAGGGGCTTTAGTTTACGCCTACGCCCATCCGCCAAAACACCCAGCTCGCCTGTGGTTACCAGAATACTGGACATGCTTGGTGTTGCGACAGGATGCTCGCAACGCACACTGCTCGGATGGCTTTAAATTTCGCCCCATCAAAATGCAACAGCCATGCCTAAGATTTAATCTCGTGCCCTCTGGCTTAGCAGCACAACGCCAAAGCCACTACGCCACCACAGGAAGGTGGCACCAGTTTCATTGGAGGAATAGCATGAAACCCACCAATGTGTTTGCGGGTCTGCTCAACGACCGAATTGCGGTTGACGTTGGACAGGAGACCGAGGCAGAACCGTTCCGAGCTCGAGGGGTCTGTGAAGCCGTCAACGGTGAGGGAGGGCTGTGAAGCGTGGAACGTCTCCCCAACCCGTGTGTTGAGCTCGTAGTACGAGATGGAGCACCAGAAAGCCGGCTCCGTGTACGTCACCGGCTGCACTTCTGCATAACAGTGGTGAGAGTTGTTTTCCGCACACGATACCAACAGAATGTTTACCAATTCACACCATGCTGTAGAAATTATCTGAATGATAATTTGGCACAAATAGCACTTGACAGTGCTATTTGTGCCACATTTTGTTTATCTGTCCTATACAAAGTTCTTGTCTTCCTTTGTTGCAACCACTTAAAGGTGCAACTTGTGAATACTATTTTGACAAGATTGATAATAGACAATGTTGGTTGCCAACTACAGTTAAATCTCAATATAATGAAGTCAGTAAAATTGGCAATTTGCTTCATTATATCGAAATTTTGTTGTATTGAAATTCGACCATTCATGTAAACAAGTACACTCACCGATCAATTTTTCTTAGGTGGAAAGGGACTGCAGAATTATCCGAATTATCAGGCAATAGAAAAAAGCAACTTGAATAAGAAAACAATTCACTTTGATGAGTTTAGGACTTGGTGACGAATGATACGCTTTCATGCCGCGCTGTCGGCGGTACGACTCAAGGGGGGACCCTGCGCCCGAAAACATTTTTTTAATTTCTTTGTCGATTTCGATGAAACTTGCAGAGTTTATGCATTTCAATGTGCTAGTTTTAAATATACATCCATTTTTCTTGCGGAGTAAATTAAATAACTTTCCAGGAATTGAAGAAATTAAGCTTGATTGCATGATTTGCTTGGAAGTGAGCTTTCTACCAAACTGTACATGGCATAATAAATATTGACATACGAAAATGATGTGGAACTAACAAAGAGTGCAAATAAGCATGTATGGTGTTCTAACCCAATTTTATATCAAATGAGAACATTGCAAACTTCAGTGAGAGAAATCCATCTAACTGCTAAAAAAAGAAACATTTTTAAAAATTTTCTAATAAATGAAACAAAGTCATTTTGCATATTTGCACTCTACACAGATTTGCCTTTCTGGAAAAAATAGAATTACAGTGATAGCAAAAGTGGAAGCAGAGATAATGCACCTCCAATACGCCATCATCATCGAAATTGTGGTTTTGAGAAAACAAAAAAGATTTCAGAACTGATATATTGAAAGAAAGTTTGAAAAAAAAAAAACGGCACCAAAGGCCATCAGTAGGCACTAGGTATAATTCATGGCCATTTGGCCTTTGCCGATCGACGACATAGCATGCACTGCAAGTACATTCACTTCAAAAGGATAACATGTTTTCGGGCCATCAATTCCCGCGAGCTCCATCCCGATACAACTTCACCACAGATCTCGCAAACCAGTCAGTTTAGTAGCAAAACCGTAATCCTGATCGCTCCGCACCAGCTACGCAGAACCACTGGAAGTATTGCACGAGAAAATGCCTAGAAAATTGTTCACTGCTGCAAGTCCAACGACAACGTACGGAGTAGCGGGCTTCGCGACCGAGGCTGTTACACTATCGGCAGTCGGATTTTCAACAAAATTCCAAATCTTTCGCTCTGTGGCCATCGTAAATGCAATCTTGTCGAGCATAGCTTTCTCATGAGCTCTTATCCACTTGCTCTTTAGTTACACCAGCCGTGTTCAATTCTTGCGTAAGTGTAATCAGCGTGTAGCAATGGTAACAGTAGAAGTGGAGGGTGGGTTGACCTGAGACATGCTAGCGGACAGTGGGCGCAAGCGGCAGCCTGAACGAAGCTCCAGGGGGTAGGCCGAGCGGATAGAGGACTGTGGATCGAAGAGTCGCCTCCATCACATATGACGTCTCTGTTAGAATGTTTACTTGGCCTGAGTAGTCGACATCGAACCAGCACGCACCGAACGATGATGATCTCAAGGCCCGGAAGATGAGGATCGATCAATCTAGGGTGCAGATGAATATGTGCATAACAAATGCCCACAATACTACTAGTTTAGCTTTACAACCAATTTCACAAAAGTGAAAATTCATGATTATGCTACTGTGTGACCAAAAACAAATTGTTACAAACCTGGTGAAGGGCTGGGTGAAGAGAGGAGTACCGTATCTGCAAGGAACGGAAAGACCACATCAGTGGATCAGTGCTAAGTAAAAAAAAAATCATTACATAACACTATTTTGCAATTCTTCCTCATGCTTAGACTACAGTATCAGAATCAGTTAACTCAATGTGGTGGGTGTTAAGAACTAAATTAAATTGGGCTAAAGGAAGCTTTACATTACCCAAGTCCTGCATCTCTACCACAGATTTGTTCACAATGAATGGTAAGCTCAGATAAAACTAGAACATTTACAAACATTCAGTACTGCAGTGTTAACAGTTCACTGGACTGACTGCAAGTATTCAAGTAAAAAAAAAAAATGTATGAAAAACACCAAATAAAAGCATGAAGCCCTTTATGATGCAGACACAACCATAGCTATTCATTCTGGCACACTGCAAAGCAGCTAGCATTTCAACATCCCTCACCCGTGGGCAACAGAGGAACTAATTTTTGAAAATTGCCAGAATTAACACCGAAAGCCAAATCAATGGTTTTCTGAACATGTTAACCATGATTTCACTGTGTCCCAAAAAGTTTAGGTGCTCAGAATAATAAATGTGCGTAAAAGTAAATCTGTTTGAGAGCCACTCGAAACTCAATGTTTGCATATTAGCAATGTGTCTAATTTTACTGCGGCAAGCTTTTCTCAAAACTCACCCATGCTGTCAGCGCCATTTTGATCAGTGGTTTCTCCGTCTTCGCTCATGTAACCCGGCGGAGGTGTTTCTGCGAAGGCATGGCAGAAAATAGTACCAGCTGAGCTGTACACTCTGCAAAACAGGGCACCATGAAATGGTTTGTTTCAAAACTGTTATAGCTAAGCGGGGTTTTGTAAGTGCACAAATTACTGCATACTTCCTTGTCACGTTTTCTTCAATGCAGCACCCCTGAATACAGAGCAACCATTACACTAGAACTGCACAAGTGAAAATTGGCTGCGTTGATCACTTACAATGTATGCCAATTAGCTACACCAGCAAAAAGCAAACAGAGCAACAACCTGAGAGTGGCCACGTTTTCCAACAACGCCCATGTCACCTTGGGGCTCTGCCAACACGGCAACAAAGAGCAAAATATTACAGCAGATCCAACGCATATGTGGGAATCTATGTTAAGAAACATATTTCAATTAAATGCTGCACAAGGACACAAATTATTCTTGCAATTGTGTGAAAAAAACAATTTTATCGCTACATCACCAACAAGTTCAAGACAACCTCTTCCTTTTCTGCAGTAAAAATCTTTTCATAGAATTCAACAAACATACAATTGACATTTTTCATAATTGTAAACCTAGCTTTTCTGCGAGGCAGCTTGTCGAACTACTGGTGGTGTAGTCATTTTTTGCAAACCCTGTGTACAAGCACAGTATGCTTGTGCACTGGAACGTCACTAGAGGCACCGAGTATGAAGGTTCGAGTCCCGCCGCCGGACGCGGTTTCCTTTCTTAAAATTTTTTTTTTTTGAGTGAGGAGAAATCTATTGGGTGAGAACTGAACCAGCAACCAACCGACCGACCCAGGTGAAACCATAGGATGGTAGGTAAAGAAAGCTTCACTTTAACCCTTTAAGAATCGAATTATTCTGAAAAAAACTTTCCCAGGTGGTCAAATTACTTTATTGCGGATCTTGAATGTACAATATGTATAAAGTCGGGAATAAATAGTAAAAAATAATTAGGAACCGTATTTTGGTGTCGGCATCACTCAGAACTGCAAAATGTTCCATAATATTTCCGAGCGTGGTACTCCTTGAAACACGGGTCTACCCACAGCGCCTTATCGCAGTCTGCACACCTAAAATGCGTGTCTGTTCTCTTGGAGCGATGAGTTGTGTTGGCGCACACATGACATCTCTGCGTGCGGCTGCCTTGGGCAGAGGTCTGAGGCCCCCTCTCGAGTAAGCACGTTGCCGCGAAGAGCGAGAATACCTCGTGAGCGGTGGTGATAAACAAGCTAAGAGCAGTGCCAATCAAGATAGCAATCAACTTTCGCTGCCCTTGCGAGAGCATGCCGACAAAGAGAAAAACCACGTTTCGTGCGCCTCCATTGCAAACACGCGGCGGAACTGAAACCGCGAAAGCGCGTTGCCACTGAAAGCGAGAATACCTCGCGAACGGCGCTGATAAGCAAGCTAAGAGCAGCGCCAATCAAGATAGAAATCAACTTCCACCACCCTGCAAGAGAGTGCCGACAAAGAAAAAAATGACGTTTCGCGAGCCTCCGTTGCGATCATGCGGCGAAACCGAAACCGCCAAAGGGGCGTTGCCGCAGTCTGAGCGACGCATTGAAGCTAGCAATCAGCTATGTTTATCTCCCCAAGAAGGTAGCACCAATTTCAAACGCATCTTGTAAGTGCTAAGAGGTGGCAGCACCTCCCGGTGAGCACGCACCGTCATTATGGCGCGAAATTTCAAACGGAGGGTCTGAACCGTACCTGTACGGCGAACACCTTGCGGGACAGAAAACCGCTGCTGTACATGTACGGCTAAAACCTTCAAAGGGTTAAAAAATACCGACTTTTGCACATCGAGCATATTGCTTTTTGCTAGGTTCGGTACTCATTCGGCAAAGAAATTCAATATTCCTGCGTCTAACACACTGTCAAGGAACACTGATCCTTGTCACTGCTACACATGGTTACATGCACGAGCAGCGGCTCATTATCGCACTTCTCTCTTGCTGCAGTGCGTAGCTGGTGAAGCTGGGCATGCAGGCATGCCTTCCAAAATCACATCCTCAGAGGCCACACCTAGCTGCACCGCGCAACATATGACGGTGCTATACTTGCACGCGGCTGTTGCTGTCTGGTGCGTAGTCGACCAAAGCTTAGTAGCAGCCATGCAGCATTCTTAAGCCGTGAAATCGTCCTGACAACTAAATCGGGGAACAGGCGACAGCTTTGCTCACAGCCCACATGTATGCGACATTGTGCGCGTTATGTTCGAAAAATCAAGCAAGACACAGTACAGTGTCCGAAACTTCGGTCATTGTTTTTCGCTGGCCATACAGGCGAGGAGTACGGGATCTAGCTCAGCATCACCGCAATCGTTCACTGCCACGGTGCCTGAAAAGCAGGCCTACCCAGTTGCTTACGCAATGGTACAGCTGCGGGGCAGAACATATTGAAAGCAGACAACAGCAAATGGGAAAAACAAAACAGTGGTATGATCCAGGCTAGTTTGGCTAGGCGCTAACGCAGCCAACATTGCAACTGACTTCGTTTGTGAAAAAACTAGCTATGTGGATCTCCAAGTGGATTCCGCATGACTATATGCGGCAGACACAAGCTGCAGCCATTTGTGATGCAAAACAATGGGAGTGGCAATTAAGCATCCCTCGTTCTGCGTTTTAACAACGCAGAAAACTGGACCACCATTGCTTCAAATGAGGTTTAATCCTACCACTGGCACAACACGTGACACTTTTCACTGGTGTTGTAATAACAGAAAAACAATGCAGTTAAGCTGTTATAAGCAATCACATGTCGCACGGCACAGCTGATGCTTTGTTTGCATTAAGCAAGATACACGAGTGCCTTGAACTCCACCCACAAAGCCACGTCACCTACATAAGTGACAATGCCTTTAATTTCTTTTTTATGAGCTTTCACACAAAAATTATGAGTCAGTAAAGTGGCTGTTCTCTGTGACCGCACGTGGGTAAAGCTCATGTGATGGAGTTGGAGGAGTGATAAAACATCAAGCTTCGCTTCACAACCTACGGGCAGAACATGGCGAAGTGATGCAGTCGGCATCTCCAATGGTCACATAACTTCTAGGCAAGTTTAAGAACATCTGGCTGATTCATACACTTGCGAGCGAGACTGAGTGCTTCCGTGATGAAAGAAGGAAGCAGTGGAAACTCATTACCTATATGAAAGACATCTGTTTATGGCATGTTTGGCTATGCGGACGAAATGCAACTCGCTCTAAACATGTACGGGGCCAAAGCTGCTGCCACCATATTTCACACAATCAAAAATTTTTTAACTCTGGTTGATTGCATCTGGTGAGAAAATGAACACCTTTGTGTTTACTAAACCAACTCTTGGTGACTGCTTTCCAGGAGGGCGAATTGTTTTTGCCTGTCATAACCAACTAATAAATTTAGAATAGCGCAACAACGCATTGAGTGAAGGCATTTGTGAGCATCCAAGATGTGAATTCCATTCCACACAATCAGATTAGAGAAAGGAAAGTGGCTACTGCAGTGCTGCCTCTTGGCGATGAGTATTGGCCCCTGCACTCAAGTGACGAACTACACGAGTGAATTTTGTTCACTTTGTTTTTTCTTTTCAAAAACATTTTCCACCAAAAATAAATACCCCATTCTGACCGTAAAGCAAGGCTCAGAAGAGAAGGACACATGTCCTTGTATAACATTTTGGCAAGAAATGCTCATTTCTGCACTACCAGACCACTCTGTCTAAACACAATATTCGAATATTTGTATCATCGTCATTTTTATAGGAACATTATTCCGCTGTCCCCAGAGGATGATTTGGGTGACCTTCAATAAGACTGAAAAGGGGGGGGGGGGGGATTTTATAAACGTTCTTCAATAAAGTACAATTCTTGTCATTTTTATGTTATGAGTAAAAACATTTATTACTTTAAAAATTAGTTGATTAAAAATGCACAGGTTTGTTATCCACCTTTGCTGTAAACTGCAACAAGCTGGGATGTACAGAAAAGTAGGAATAGAGTCCCAAATATGAGCAAGTTCGAAAAACATAGGTTTGAGATTTTTTCAAGAAAGTTCAAAAGTCCAGAAAATGCAGGAGCTACTTTCCATTTACTTCTGTTTGCAGTGAAAATAAAGACACTTGCTATACCATACTTGGATGGCCTAAAGCATTGTCAGAAGTTTAAGGAAAACACATTTTGTAAAGTTGTCATCGTTAACCGACGACCTTTGATGATTTTTCTCCCCCCGTTTACTAGTAGCTTTCTTTGAAAATTCACTGACGATTACGATACTCCGCAATGCGAAATTTGAGCACATACATGTTTTCATTTCGCGACGTACCGTATTTAGTCGAATCTAACATGCACTTTTTTTTCAGGTAGAATGGGTTCAAAAATAGCTCGCACGTTAGCAACGAGTACGACCCTAAATCTGCGTTACCATAGCGCCATCGGCATTTCAAAACGGCCGCCTCACACACGATTTGAGCCTAGCTGCCGTAGCATTCTCCATGTGCTGTAGTACGGGTGCTTAGGCTAATGCACCGTCCGTCTTCCCGGTCTTTCCGTTTTCTGCCTTTGCTCTATCAGCATGAAAGTGCCAACAGCAAAGGCATGCCTAGTTCATCATGATGCTGCAATTAAAAGGAAAGTGATCACGTGTGCGGAGACGGACGAAAATCGGGCCACCAGCACGGGCTTTCGGAGTTCCTGAAACTAGCGTGTGGGACTGGCGCAAACAGGAGAAGCTTTTTACTCTAGCGGCTGCTACATACGGTGCGGCTACGCGGCCCCTACCGTATTTACTCGCATAATGATCGCACTTGTTTGTTAAAAAAACTGACGCAAATTCAGGGGTGCGCTCATTACGTGGGTTTAATCCCCGCGAAAAGGCAAATTTTTTTTTCATCGCATGTTTGCTGCGGGATGACAACAGGTCAACAAACAGGTAGCTGCCGCTATAACAGTGTGGGACACCAAAACAAAAATGGCGGCTGGCGGAGCAAGCCGAACGTGCCGAACGCGATTTTTTTTTCTTCTCGTGAGTACATTATGTGCACTGAAACAGTTTCTTCCATATCAGTAATGAATAATATCGTTAATATCGGCAAGTTTGCGGCAATAACGTAGCCGTCTCCACTTTGAGGGGACAGAAACAGATGGGCGTGCTTAGCTGCCAGTGACATAGAAACACATGGCAGGCATGCTGCGGAAACTGCGGCATTTGTGTTCACTACTATCCTAATATGGCACGTTTCCGTGAAGGGTGGGCGAATATCTTAGCTGTGTTACAAGCGTCGGCGAACGAATAGAGTACACTTCTGACGTATCAGTGTAAACGGCCGCTCACGATTTGTTGCGTGCCCACGAGTGCAGACGAGAAGAATTGAAAGGCACCTTTTTAGTTGTTGTATAGTTGTTGAACACAACCATTATAAAGCCTGCACATAATAAAGGCAAGTTTGGTTGTAGGTTTCTTTTTTTTTTTTTTTCGTGGAAGTGCGGAAAGTGATGAAAGGAATGAAATCGGCATGTACTTAAGAATGTTTGGTGCTTACAGACCGCTTGGTGTCTTAAAGAGTCGTCCACGTAGCATTAGCTAGACTTGGCACACGACATATAGCTGCGGCAAAGTTCGGGATGCGATCATTACATGGGAAAGAAAAAAAATCTAATTTTGATGACAAAATTCAGGGGTGCGATCATTATGCGAGTGCAATCATTATGCGAGTAAATACAGTATCTTGAAAGCAATCTATGATGGGGACAAGAGTCTACGCATCTAGGTGCACTGCGTTGCGTTCTCGTCACTTAGTGCGCGCTGAAACGAGAATCCGCACAAAAGTCAATTCACTCGCTCCTGCTACCGCACTTCCCCCCTCCAGCGCTCTGAAAGAGTTTCCGCAGTCATTGCGTGAGACGTGTTCATGCTTGCTTGTGCATGACACCATGCTTGGTAATTTAGTTAGGAAGTGGATGTTTAAAAGTTTATACAGCTGATAAAACCTCTATTTTTTTGTTTTTTTCGTATAGCTGTCTACTAATTTGCTATCGTAATCGATGCTCCGCCTTTCAGGTGAAACTGCGACTTTTTTTATTTATTGCAACTTGAGTGTATTGGCAGCAAATATTTGTTTTTCCAAACAAGAGAAAGTTATATTTCTGTATGAAATAATGAGGTGCGCGGTACTGTAAAGGACTTTTCTTCTTTTAGGTCGCGGCAAAGGGGTGCAGGTTACAAATGAGGGTGCATTAGAATCAAGTACGGTACTGGCTCGTGCAGACAATCTGTCTTGTGTGAAACGTTGGAAACAGAGCGAAGTGTGGCTGTGAATGCCTCGCTAATTGGGAGAATGCAGGAGAAAGTGCGTGGGCGCGATTCACAGCAGCCGCTGCAGACAAGCTCCACTCATGCAATTCCATACAGACACGCGCTTATCTGGCACCATCTCATAGCTATAGTCGCCGCAAAGCCTCTCGTGCACGACACTACGCTTTTCTCGTCACACTTTCGCCATGCCCTCCTCTGCCGTTTTCCTCCTCGGGCTCTCACCACTTTTTTCATTCCCCGCTGCACTCCGTATTCACTCTTATCTTTCGCTGTGCTCATTCGCTCGGTTACAAGGCAGGACGGGCACCTAAGGAATGGGTGCCTAAGAGCTACTCTAAAAGAAGTAGCAGTTTAGCACTACTCAGACACGGATGCGTAATGTATAAAAGTATCAGAAAAATGAAAAATGTCAAATATACCAGCTGTTTCAATCGTGGAATTGATCACTCATGACCTCCGAGACTGTGTCGGTGCAGCATTCTCTGGCGACCGCTTTCTGAGATGTAGTTTCACTTTCATGGCTTAGTGTTTCTGGCGCTACACCAAGCTCGCTGCCTTCTCACAGTGCCAAAAGCATGCTGTCAGTCATATACTTTAACACTTTCACAAAATCTTGTAAAAGTGAAACCATCTCTGAAAGTCATGAAGACCGCTGTGGGGAGCACCCGCTCCCATTTCCTCCCGCATACTCGCGTCGTCCCGTTCGAATGTGGCAGACACGTCGAGCTGGCGTAGACAAAGGAGAGAGGCACTACGCGCCCTCCCATTCTCCGTCGCTCTCGTGACACGCATACCCCTCTCCCCCAAACAGCTCATGGGAAAAGGAGGCGTATCTGGCAGGCAAGGAGGACCTCCCTTTCGAAAAGGCAAAAAAGTCATAAAAGCGCGCCACCACGGGAGACCTTCTCTCTGTGACGCCGGACCAATAACCTGCCGGACTGGAGTACCTGCCGCAACCCATGAGTGACATCGTTTATCTGACTATCCTGGGCAACAAGGCCAGCCTATTATTACTTATTACAGAGAGGACGTCCCTCTGCCGGTGTTCTTTATTGCTGGTAGCAATGAACGTTGCTACAGTTGATGCCGCTGGTTGCCCTATTCGTTCGAACCCGACGTAGCCGCAATTCCCGCGCTACGGGTTGGGGAGTACAACGGAGCGAATGCATGGAGCTAGACCCGGAGCTCGCCTTCAGCACTAGCTGCACAGAGTGGAACCCCCACATCTGGCTGCCCAAAGTGGACCTCTTGAGGCATCGGACGATAGCTTTAACAGTTTGGCTTGGTTTGAGACCTTTGTTTGAACCGAAGCATAGGGCTAGCATGGATTTTGATCGCTAACGTCAGCGAGATGCTTTCTTGAGTGAGGCGACGGTGGCTGTAGCGTGTTTGCACTTTTCAACATGCTAAGCCTTTTCGCAAATGATTTTTTTCTTTATGACATCCGTTAGTACGAGAGCGACGTGGTTTACATCCTGGGAGAGAGAGGCTTAGTGCCCGCGGAGCATTGGCAAGCCTGAAGCGAGTGAGTACAGAAGCCTCGTGGGTGGTCCAAATTTCTTATGTAAATAGCTCCTTCTATCTCTTTGACTCTGATGAAGTCACGGCTCTGGGAGCCGGGTGGCCGTGGGCCACGTGTACTGCTACAGGCTGACTGGCATTGCGGCCTGGCACCGGGCACTCCGACACCGTCTGGGACGGTGGGTGCCGTCAACTCAGATGCTGTGTGCACCAAGTGGAGTAGGACCACCTAACAGAGCTGACATCTCCTCGCGGCTGCATGTTTTACGCCCAATTTGGGTGTTTTTGTTTTTTTTTATGCCGGTTGTTGTCAGGGTAGTGACGCTTTAGGCCTAAGGCTTTACGAAGCTGCCTGTCGCACGTGGAGAGACACAACCTGGTGGACTTTGCTTCCCTTATTCTAGTTAGCCTCGCACGAATTGAAATTACTCGTTCGACTCAAGGAAGCGAGCTTCGTTCACATGAACTTAGCATCTGAGTAGCACCCAATTTTTTGCTAGCCGAGTTGGACATCGTACCACGTGGGTGATGTGCATGCAGAATTCCTCTCCCTTGCACTACTTTAGTGTTTGCCGAGTGCGTCGAGTGGAGTCACCCCTGGTTTGCCGTCACCTGCACATCGTCTGCGCTGCTGTCCCAGACTACGATGGAGCGTTCCTGTTTTCAACAAATTAATGCTGTGCAGTAAGAAACAAACTTTAGTGCATCTCCAAATGTAAGCTAAAGAAAGGGGCTGTAAAATACCACAATTTACAGAACTCGTAACGTACAGGGGTGATCACGCTCGTCTAGAGCCTCGAGCAGCGTACGGCGGAGCAAATAAATTGAAATTTAGCGTAGCTGTTTGACTAGCGGCACGGTTTGAGCACTGCGGCACGTTGCACGTGCAATTACTTTTCGCTTTTTTTTCTCTTCGGTGCGTCCATGACAACTGCGAGACCGCACCGCCAAACTGCGTCGTACATTTCTATCACCGGGTGACTGCTTCAGAGGAGGGCTGTGTGGTAGAGGACTTGTCGGTTTCTTCAGCGACACCACTGGCTTCTTTGTCACTAATTTCTAGCCACAGTGCAATGTCCTCTCTTCTGTTTAGCGCATTCCAGATGCTGCACTTACAGAATGCTTACATTATCACAGTTTTTAATTTCACCATATGCCACCGCAATCCAGTTCACTACTTTACTAAGTGAAGTAGGCATGTTGAAGTATACACAGGCATCTGAACTTGTCTTGAGCAATGCCTCAAACATTTGCGTCCTCCCTCGCCTTCGCCTGTACGATTGGACATAGCCGCTTCTGTGTCCTAATAAAATCGGCAACACATTTTTCCACCTCATAGTATTGAGTTTCCTGTGGTGATCAGAGTCTAACTGCATCCTTGAATCAAAGCCAACCCATCTTTTACACACTGCTTTTTAAAGTATCAATCAACGTTCTAGTATATAGGAATCTCTACTTTTCTTCCCGTCTTTGTGCACAGTAAAGTTGGCAACCATAAAGAGGTGGTCAAAGCCATACTTCAGAGGCAACCCAGTACCTGTGAGAGGAAAAGCCTGGACGTCTAGGCTCGACGGAAAATCAGTGTTGTCAGGCACCGAGTTGGCATAATCATCCAAGCTGGGCAGCTCTGTAGGTAAGTCACCCGTCTGCCTCGGCACAAGGATAGGTGGCAATGCTGAAATACAAGGGAGAAAATAATGACTTTATTCAAGGAAAAGCAGTTACTAACATGTACTTCTAACCTGAGCACAGTGAACTAGTGGCGCTGTAACACTACATCCTTTGCCTCGCAATTCCTTCCAGGGGCTTTACTACCCTTTCAGCTTAGCAAGCAGATAAATTCCACACACACAGCGCAAAGCTTTCCAGTAATTTCAGTCATGTTCAGTAGCTATACATGAAGCTAACAAAAAGCACACAAGGACAGCTTGCCCCCCTTTTTGAAGAGTGCTACTCCATGTTATTTTTTTTATACTGGCAGCCAGCTGGTTGCCAACTGACATCAGGTGGCAGCACGATGGGTTATCTTTCGACCACAAACTACCCACGCATACAAACGCACATGCATGCACACCTAGCCAGATCTGTCATGAGTACCGTAACTAGGACACGGAAAGCAGCACTCATTTAAGTCTTCTTGTGCCTCTTGTCCATCGCTCTTGGGTAGATTTGGCAGTGGCCTATCTGAAGAGGTTATCATAAGCACGGCGGCCGCATTTCGATGGGGGCGAAATGCGAAAACACCCGTGTACTTAGATTTAGGTGCACGTTAAAGAACCCCAGCTGGTCGAAATTTCCAAAGTCCTTCACTACGGCATGCCTCATAATCAGAAAGTGGTTTTGGCACGTAAAACCCCACAATTTAATTTAATTTTAAGGTTTGCACTAACTTTCCAAATGCAGGCAGATTTAGGTGAACAATCACATTTAAGGTGGAGCTTATGTGCTGCTGATCTATGGTGTAAAAACACTATGGTGTGTATAAAAAAATTTTTCCGAAGCCAGCAATATTCGACTCCACTATAAGTCTGTGTTTTTATTTTGATGCATTCTTCATTTCATCTTTTTTTATTTATTTATTCATTTTTTATGTTGTCCTCCGAACTATTGTATAATTTCTTGAGCATTTCGCCTGCCTTTGTGTATAACTGCTGTATAACTGCTGTTACATGAATCCTGTGTAAAATACTGAGTTGTCTCGCTATAATGATTTTTTCGCACTTCCTGCATGGGCCCAAGTCTAGCCGAGAAGGCTAAGGGCCCAGATGGTTCACATGTATTTCTTATTAGTCGTTTGAATAAATTGATTTTTGAATTTGAAATTTGAAACCACAAAATAAAAGAAACATAAAAAGCAAAGAATATGTGGCTCTATGGACCAACCCCACTGAGAACAGAAGGGAACGGGGGTGGTTTGCCCTACTGATCTTTCTGTTCCATGTTAGGTCTTCAAAAATTAATTCAGGAATTTTTCCCATTGAAATACAGTACGCTCAGCTGAACATGTTTCTTGGGTCTACGAAAAAAGTGTTCCATGGCCCCTTTAAAGGAAAAACTCACTGATGTGCCAACACCAGCTAAAATTCAGTCAGCATCATCCACATTACAAACCCTGAACTATGTCAAGATATATCAAAAATTATATAAGGCCATTAAAGCAGAACCTAGGTGCCGCCTGTAACAGCAGCCGCTGTTGTGTTGCTTTGCTCTTGCAATGATTTTTTACGACTTCTTACTATGACCTATCCCTACAATTACCTTGTTGCTATGATAACCTTACAACCAGCTCAAAGTCTGGTGGGCGGAGGAGGAAAAAACATTTATTCAAGCAAAATGAAAAAAAGAATACAGGCTTTCTTGTGTCTTCCATCTTGTAGCCTGCATCCCAGTAGGGGGTGGGCCTCATTCCAGGACTCCGGCAGCTTCAGCCACTGCCAGGCTCACCACACCAGCTGTTGCTGGTCGCACAGGTCCGAACTGTACAGTACGGCCTTCCGCTGTTCGGGTGTGGGGTTGAAAATGGGGGGAGTGTCGGTGTGTCGGGACATGCCCAGGTAGTATGGTACAGTGACGTGTACGCCTCAGAGTGGGGGCATTTATAGGTACAGAGGGTGGTGTGTATAGTGTGATAATAAGCCGAGCTGAGTGATAAGCTGAGTGGGAAAATCTGTCTGAAGCTGGTGCCAGGCGACAGCGTCGACGCAGGGGAGGGATTTGTGTGGAGGGGGGGATAGATGCGACAGGAGAGGCGATAGCGTTGGAGGATGGTGGTGTACTGAGGAGGTACAGGGTACATCTTTAAGTCATGGTCTTCATGTTGCGGGGCTCAGGTGGCATATGCTCGAGCGACAGCGTGAGCTTGCTGGTTTCCGCAAAGACCTTTATGACCAGGGTTCCATACAAATAGTACCTCAAGGGGAAAAGATGGGGAAGCGTCAAGGATACGGTGGGCTGCAACAGAGATATGTCCTTTCGAAAGGTTGCAACAGGCAGCTTGAGAGTCCGCGATGACTGATGTACTGATGTGCAGGGTGGGATATGATGACCAGGGCGACGGCCGCTTCCTCTGCTTCTGTGGTGCTTTTGTAGGTGAACGAGGCCGACACCACTTCATGCAAGTTGGCGTCAACCACGCTGGCCATGTGAGTGCGGCGGTGTGCATTGGTGGCAGTGTTGGTGTACAGGGTACCTGACAGTATATCTCAACAACGCTTCTGAAGACCTCGGGCTCTAGCCTAGCGACGGTGAGTGTGATGGTCTGGGTGCATATTTCGGAACGACTCAAATGCAGTTTCATATTGCCAAAATAAGCTGGCTACTACCGTATTTACGTGATTGTAAGTCGACTCGAATGTAAGTTGACCCCCCCATATCGCTTGCGAGGAAAAAAAACAAAAGAAACAGCATACCCGAGGGCACATTCGATAAAGAAAATTTAGTAGTAGCTGACATGGTCACTGGGCTACTCGTCTTCACTAGTGCTGCCATCGTCATCGTTGCTACGGTCGCACAGCGCATCGTCGTCCAGCGAAATTTCACATTTGGCAAACGACCGCACCACAACATCTTGTGGAACAGCAGCCCACGCCATATGCACCCAACCACACGCAACTGTCAGGAAGGCTCTTTTGGCAGGTCCGGTTGGCGTAATTTCGCGGTTTTCTGCCGCCAGCCACTCGTTGTACTCACGGCGGAGCAGGTCCTTAAAAAGCGAAGATCCGAGCTTGTTTCATGACCATGTCGCACTTCATTGGCAGGGACCGATCACGCATTCAGCGATGTATGCCGCAAGCTTAGCCTACAGCTCCGGAAGGCGTCCAGACTTCGGAACGTGGGAAATTCCTCACGTGCCGTCACAGGTGAAAATTTCACTTCGCTGCAGTCACCACTCTCGCACCAACCGTTCAGAAACATCTAACTTGCGACCCGCTGCACAGCGATTTGTTTCTTCGACGTAAAGGATGGCAGCCCTCTTGAACGCTGCTCTGTACGAGTGCTGAATGATTAGTGGGCCTGGACTGGAGCATTCATGACGATTGAGGAAGCATAGAAGTAGCACGTAGCCGGCATTCAAGTGGAACGTGTCAAACCAATGCCTTTCGTCAAACTATAGAGAAAGCCAAGCGCAACAGGCAAAGAGAAACCTGCGACCGGTATCTGCTCTTCCATGAACTACAGATACTCCCCACAAGCGCCGCCGTTCCATTCTTTCTCTATGGCCGTTCTGAGGGTGCCGCCACGAATGGAACAGCGGCGCTTCCATCAACTATCGACAGCCCCCCCCCCCCTCTGATTGTTGCGTGCACTGTAAAACTCTCAAAAATGTTGAAAAGCCCTTCCGTAAAGCGAACAAACACGCGGGATAGTGAAACGCTATGGGTACGGCCATAGAGCAAACATAAAATTGTAGCTACGTTATATCTCCCATTGGTCTAGCTTTTTTTGGCGGTGCCATGTGTTGGTTTCGATTGTAAGTCGACCCCCCCCCCCCCCCCAACTTCAGATTTTCAAATTTAAAAAAAAGTGGTAGACTTACAATCGTGTAAATACAGTAACTGTGTGAGTAGATGTGGTGGTGGGGTATCCTAGGCAGCTAAGGACTATGCAACTTGGTGACACGAGGGCAAGGCGTTCACGTTGGCTTGTCAGGTGGGCCTCAACGATTTCCTTAACAGTATTATGGATGCCAATAGATTCTAACTGGAGGGTGGCAGTTCCAGGGGAGAGACCCAAGGCTTGCTTGCACGCCTTTCTGGGAAGCACGCTGACCTTGTTTATCTCCACCGGGGTAAGGGGTAGGGAGGGCGCCGCACAGGCCACACAGCAAATGGTGAGGGCTTGAATGAAGCAAAGTACATCTTCCTCCTTGAGGCTATGGCTCCAGGAAGTGATCCTGCCAACCATCCTCAGGACTTGGGATGTTATGGTGGTAAGGTGGAGGGTGAGAGTGCCTCTGTCGTTCCCCTAGAGGTGGAGTACCAAGATGTGAATTTGTCTAACCTTGGGGATGGGGTGTCCTGCAAGTATGAGGTTGATTTGGGAGGGGTTTGCGAGGTCACCGGACTGCGTCTTGCAGCAGAGGACTAGAAGTTGCGACTTGTCTGGCGAGCACTGGAGATTGCCTTGCTGGGCATATTCATGAACGACGTCAACTGCATGCTGGAGCGCATCTTGTTGGCAGACCACCGATCGCCGAGTTGTCCAGATTGTGGCGCCGTCTGCATAGTGTGATGTATGCCCGGTATGGAGTTGAGTTGACGCAGGAGTCCCATGATGGTAATGTTAAAGAGCGTGGTAACAGCACAGCTCCCTGCAGCATTCCTTTGTAGGGTGTTCGGACAGGTTGAGAGCGCAGACAATCTGGTCCAATGGTGGCAGTCCAGTCGGTGTAAAAAGCACGGATGTAATTATACATACGCTTTCCACACTTGGTAGCACTGAAATTGGTGAGAATGGCCTGACGAGAGATGTTATCAAAGGCTCCTTTGATTCTATGGCAAGGATGGCACTTGTGCTGGTGGGGGTGATGCACTCCAATACCTGCTTTTTTAGTTGAACATTCTTTGTCAATAGATTTGGGTGGAAGCCAAACATAGTCTAGCAAGAGAAGGTGGGTTTCCAGATAAGGCTGTGGTCGATTGAAGACTATGTGCTGAAAAAGCTTGCCCAGACAGGATGTCAAGGAGATGGGGCGGAGATTACTCAGACACAGAGTCCTGCCTGGTTTGAGAATGAGAGTGATGTCTCCATGCTTTCATTCCTGAGGTAAAGTGCCAGATTGCCAGTAATGGTCGAAGAGAGTGACCGGAGCCTCCAAAGAATCATCATCCAGGTTATGAAGCAGCTTGCTTGTGAGCTTGTCTCTCCCCGTGTGATGTTGCGGGCGAGGTGATTGAGAGCTTGCCTTAGCTAAGGTAGGTTGATGGGAAGGTCCAAGTCCTCATTGGGGGCTCCCGTGTAATGTTGTGGAGGTGCTGCAGGGATAGTGTGTGTGTGTGGGGGGGGGGGGGGGGCAATGTGTTTGTTTTGCAGTTCATGGAGAACATTCATGTCAGTGCCTGGGTGTGCATGGAGAATCCTTTCTGTGGTGTGGTTGGTATTCTTGTTCTTGGAAGGATCTAGTAGATGGCGTAGGATGCCCCATGTCTTGGGGGTATTGACAGTTCCTTGCAATATGTTGCAGAAATGCTGCCAATTCTGCCTCATTAGCTGGATGGCGTATTTCTCCACTGCCTCGGTAATGTTGGTGATCTTAAGTTTAAGCTGTCAGATGTGTTTTTGGCACCTCTCCATCGCTTGACAAGGCTATGGCGTGCCTCCCAGAGATAAAGTAAGTGTGTGGCGACTGCAGGGTTCTCTATTGTGAGCACGAGAGTCTTTGGCTGCCTTTCGACTGCAGCCTGGAGGTGGTTCACTCATGATTCCAGATTGTCAATTGTGTGTTGGGAGCTGCACTGTTTCACTGCGAATGGCATCCCTTGGTGCTTGGTGTGGCTGATTCGCTGGCAAGGAATGGTGTCAATATGGATTTTGGTTACCAGGAGGCAATGGTCACTGCCATGTGTCGCTTCCGTGTTTGACCATTCAGCATGCCAGATCCGGTGGGTGAGCGTGAGGTCCAGGCAGGTGTGCCTATTCATGCTATAGGAGATTTGTGTGGGATGCTGCGGGTGTTGTTGGATGGCGTTGTGTAGGATTTGCCCTTTGGATGTGGTTTTAGTGTAGCCCCATGCTAGGTGGGCAGCGTTGACCTCACCCGTTATCAACACACAGTGATGTTTGGGGTGCCGAGCCAGGCTACAGGAGTGGTTAGGACCTGGTTCGCGATTGAGAGCACGTCTGTGGACACTGTCCTGATGCGAGTCATCGTGTAGCCAAGCAGGAATAGCTACGCTGCCACAAAGGTCCCGCGTGCTCGAACGGTGTGATGAAGGTAGGCCGGGTTGGAGCTGCTTGCGACAGTCCTTATAAGCTGTAGGATGCAGGCCTTCACATAGCACGCACTTTGGTGTGCACGCGTGTCCCAGTAGCACATTTGCGACACCGCACGCAGGGCAGATTTGAGTGTCCGGGGTGGGGCACACATCGGTTTGGTGGCCAACTTATAGGCATATGCCACATACTTTTGTGGTGTGGCAGTAGCGGACACAGCGCAATTTTCTGCTGGCGTACATGATATAGAAAGGCACTGTCCGATCGGAGAAAGTTATGAGAATGGTGGTGGCCTTGCCCAACATTCGAGCGTAGAGAATGGTTTTTGACCGCAGGCCATGAGATTGTTCAGATCTTCCTCGGATGCACTTGCAGACAGTCAACGTAAGCAGTCGCAGCGAAATCTTGTTCACCAAAGTGGAGGTTCTCGAGATCCTGGATTCTGGTGGCAAATTCTTCGCATAGACCTACGACAAGTTAGGCGCAAGAATCCAAGAACCAGGGCAACTAGCTCTCCGAACTTGCAGTGCTTTGGGAAAGCAAGGCAAGGAGCGGAAGGCAAAGTTCATGGTGCTCAATGGTTTTCGGACCACGCTAACGGCACGTCCGTCCTTTTCTGATGCCTATGGAGTTGTCGTCGCGTGGGCAAACAGCTTCTACAGTTAGCAATGGCAACAAGGTGCTACTTATTTGACAGCCTTATATGACTTCTTTCTTGTAACCTGGCATCAAACGATGTACTAATGTGATATAGTTGGTATCCTGTTCACGTTCACTGTAGTACACTTAATTGTACTAGAAAGAAAATTACTAGAAAGTACTAGAAAGGAATTGTACTCAAGAAAGGAAAGAAAAAAAGACTGATTTCACAGTGTTGCAAGTCAGGCTACAAGATAGAAACATGACAGAGCCCCCAACACAGTCCACAAGAGAAATTTCAAAACAGAACAGTAACAGAAATGAAAATCGGATGCACAAAAAAATGGTGAAGTCCAGGTTAATAAAGCAACATGCAAAATTCTCAACTAAGTTATATGAAAGATGCATGTGTCAAGTACAAGTGTAAGTCAATATGAGTTTGAATTTTACTAAGATAATTGACGTGCAAAGAGCAGAGTAAAAGGCTTTTGTCAGACTTTGTCTTAAATCTTCGTATGCAATGCTTTTCACTAAGTTAGCTGTGATGGTACCGGCAGGCTGGAATAAAATGCTAACAGTAAGAAAAAATGTAACACCTCTTGCGTCTGATTACTTGAAATTGGCGTGCAATAGCCTGGCCTAACCGGCCACCAAACATGCACTCAGCATCTCTACACATCTCACCGCTTTCGCAAACACAGACAAATGTGTAAAAGTGGGGTGTGCTGCCTAGCCTGTTTTCTTTCGTGTTCAGGTTTCCATCTGGCTTGCCTCTACACAGGGAATGCAACCAAAGATTCTGACAACAATATGTTGCCAAGTTTTACTATGTCAACTTTCATTTCCTGATTTGGTTAATTGATTGTTTTTTATTGACACACAAACGTCAAACTACAAAGCCTTGTATCAATCTGTGCTACTCTGGACTTATTTCACACATGAACTCACTGTTCATTAAATGATGCACATGTCAGCCATTGACTTACGCATTTACTCGCAAGTGCTATCAGGAGAGGGTCAGAAAGGGTCACCCACCGGGTGTCTCTACTCGCTGGTAGTGGTATGGGTTGACGCAGACTTCGTCCTTCTTGAGGTGGAAGGCATACTGACAGTGGTCGGTGGCGCGCAGCTCGTGGTGGCTCTGCAGGTCGGGCCAGCGCCACAGGCGGCAGTAGATGACGTGCGGCAGCCCCTTGCGATGAGACACCTGCAGCCGGCCGTCCAGCGACCTGCCCACGGCCACCCCCCCACTGATCACCCTTAGGACATCAGTGGCGCACAACAAGGACAGCAGCAACGACAGTGCACAGACCACAAACAGGCCACACGGCAAGAAACGTTCAGGAGGAGGCACTTGCTCACCTCTCCCAATTACTGCGTCTGTCAGGGCCACTGTAGGCCCCCTGTCATCAATACTACTGGTACCACCAGCCTTTAAGACCGCAGCAGAATGAAGGCCTCTCCCAGTGACCTCGTCTTTTCTACCTTTCCATCCTGCAGGGCCGAGTGTCCCTCTGAACAATTACTTCGAGTATCCGATCTGCCCATCAGCTCTTATTTGTCTCCAGTTACATCTCCATCTTTTGCCAGCTACACAAATTTTTCCAATTTCATCCCTGCCAACTTATCCACCCTGAACTGCACTGTCCTTCCCTTGGCACACCCTGTAACTATCCTCTGCATTACATGGGCCATCCAAGTCCACTTCTTTGTTTTAATATAGATTAGCTCCCAGCATTTGTTCTTCAATCCCTACTGCTGTTTGTTAATGTTTCCCTGTACAGGTTCCAAATTGAACCAATCATCACTATAGACCCTATTATCAGCCAGTCACTTTTGAAAAAGATGCAAGTTTGACAGGCAAATAAAATTGTGATGCTGGCAGCAGCACGAAGGAATGGCACAGTATACAGGAACGTAATGCCCACTCAGGGCATGGTGCCACTAGGGGACTGAATCAGTTAAAACTGCCAAGCCATTACTGCTGCCGCATAACCAAGTGCCCACTCGCATTTCACAGTCACCTGATGACACATAAGCCTTCCCCAACTCCATGCCTTTGCTCCAAGCACTCTTTTATCCAATGTTACAAGAATGCCCACTAACACAGAAATTAAAGCTTCTCCTCCAAAAGGTTTCTCACCCTGTGCATAACAACCTCACAAGGCAACACACACAACACATGCAACATTGCAATTGAAAAATTTAGCATCATTGAGCTTTTAAAAAAGACGAAACGTGTGCATGCTCTCACAAAGCCTTCAGACACTGCATCTCCTTTACATTCACAGGTAACAATATTATAACAAACGAAAAGTTGTAAAATGCCAGTCAGTATTTTGCAACTTTTTTTTTCATAGCTGTGCACGACAAAAAGGGGGGCAGCATCCAGACATAGAGGAGCACGCTGGCAAAACATGCAAAACAACAATAGCTAACTGTCTTGGGTCTCAAAGGACTTTTGAGCCCATGAAAAAGCATTTCCAAGGACTAAAGCAATGTCAAGTTTTGACAGCTTAAAAAAAAAAAAGGCATGGCCTACTACAATAAGCAAACTTATTTTATTAACCCATGTAAAGACTACCTGAAACAACTGCTGCCAACTGCCATAATACCACTATGGAAATGGATTGGCTTGGCTTCTGCACTGCATTAACTTTCTTGTCACCTAGATCTGTTCAGACTAGCCAAAAACTGAAAATCCAAGAATTTTTAAGCACTCCATAAAATTAGTTCTCAAAGTTTTGGTTTTGGCATTCACACATTTCAAAGACAGCCCCAAACTCTGTACACTACACTTTAGCTGTAGAATACAAGACTATCTGAGAATTTTCATATCTGAAGAAACATTGAAAGTGAAGTCCCAGGGCAAGCTGCATGTGTACTAAAATTTTGTCTAAATGTGGGACAATGCGTGAGGCTACACAGCACAGTTGGACAACTGGGATCACAGACTGTGCTGCTTGCACAAAAATTGGAGCAAGGTTCCCTTCAGTACTTTTTCAACAGTGATTGCATGGTTTCTCTTGGTTTTCCCACAGATACAACGCATAAATGTAACTGAGAATTGTGACAGAACCAAAAGCTCGGCAAGTTGGTAATGCTAAATTTTGTCCTCAGTCTTTCGTGCTCCCCGCAGTTCCACAAAGGACTAAGAAACTTGAGTTAACTTTATAATAGGTACTCTACAATCATTACGGGCCTCCCTAGCTTTGGCTAATGAGCATGACTAAAGACTGCAAGCTGCCCCTGCAACAGCTTATTAAAAATTGAAGTGATGTCAAAGACGAAAAAAACTGTGAATGTGGCATTGCGCACCTTTTAGTTTGGGCTCATGAAAACACCCTGTGAAGGAATTAATCGTGCCTAGTGGGTACCTTTAGTGGATATTTACTTTTGCCTGTTTTACTTGCTGGTGCATTACTTCACTTGCTTACCCAAAACATTCTGCACAGCCGAGTCAAAGCGTTTATGAAGAGCTTCTCAGAACTGGTTGAGTAGTAAGAAACCTCAGTCATGTTCGCAGCGACGTTCACAACACTATTTGCAAACCTAGAGCTTAGAAGAATATGTTTTCACTGGCCATTAAGTCGCTGTGCAGTCATTGCAACTTCACACATATGCGTAAAGCATGCAATACAAACAGAAAGCTGTACTGATTTAAAACTGCAGGTCACAGCACATGAGTCACAGAAGTTACATTACGGAGCTTTAACGTTCCAAGGCAGCCCACAAGCAATGATGGAATGGACACTACAGTGGCAGAATCTGAATATTATAGCACAACCAAAACACAGCAGATAAGCACTTTTACTTTTCACCCTTATCAAAATGTGTCTGCAGCGGGTACAAATCGAACCCACGACATTCTGCTGCGAGTGCCCGCTCGCATGTTCTTGCTCCATGCCTCACTCTTTTTGTGCAGTCCTTTGGCAACACACAACACGTTGCCTAGTTATTCATTCTGAACACTATGACAATCACCTATCTAAGACTGCATTTATTAAATGTTGTTGCACACAGAATATGCCACCTGACAAAACTATAATGACAGATCTAGAATTACTAGGAGGTAACTGTTTCCTTAGACAAAATACATAAAGAAACAAGTCACATCAAAAATTAATGCACATGTGTTCTAACAGAATGCTGCGCTCATTGAACAACAAAGTTTAGACAATGTGAATACTGTTCCAACTGTTCAGCTAGTGACAGCAGCTGTTAAGCAATGTGCAATGTTCGACTTTAGCCAGTCTCCAGCTCTTACTTGTTCTTAAATTCAATTCTAAAAGCTTGCCAGGTATTCAAAATACATTAAAATTAAAACATTGCATGCAAGTACAAATAGGTTCAAGCGATTTTATGCTCCTGCAAAGTAATGCACAAGCAAAAGGAGGTAAATTTTTTAGTTTACTTTCTGCAGAGAACAAAAAAAGTTTTTTTCGCTTTTGCATAGGTTTACATCGGGGTTCTTAAGTGCTGCCGACTGGAGCCTAAGAAGAAAGCTAACTGTGCAGAACGATCACCGCTGCTCGTGGGCATTTCCGACCCTCTTTTCCACGATGACATCCTCTCTTGTTTGCGCACTAGCGGTTCAAGACATGCGCGATAACGATAGAAGGGCACGTCCGACACAGACCTGGCATTGTGTAGACCTCGCTCACTGTGCAAAATACCGCACGGCAGTGCCGACAACAGGCAACAAAAAGACAAGCGACTACTGCGTGTGTAGGTTGCATGTGGCGGCTATTATCGCGCTGTGTCTACTTTGCCTCAACATACGCGCGCTGTTGCTACGTGTGACACACGAGGCACGATGCCAAGGCGCATGTCAGTAGAACTCGGTGCAATCATGTCTATTTTGTGCTCCTCGCCTTTCTACCGGTAAAGAGCACCACAATGCACCGTGCACACAAGCATGCTTTTGACCCACGGTGCTATGACCTCGCCGACTTCAGTCGCCAGCGGTAGGGCTCAGCCCCACCGCACGTTACCGGCCATCGCGCCACTTTTCTAGCGCTTTATTAAATTCAATTTGTTTATGTTGCATTTCTCGAGCATGAAAGTGACTGTAAGACTCGCATGCCGAACAAATACGCGGTGAGGGCACATCGCCGTAGCGACAAGCGTCAAGAAAAAAAAAAATAAACTCTAGAGCTCGCTACAAACAGAAATAGTGCGCGAAAAGAATAAGAAGAGAAGGCAAAAGACGAAAACGACCATCTCTTCACGCGTGGGAAAGCCCGCTCAAGACCCGACGTCCACGGGAGACGTTCGGCAGACAGCGGGGGAGGGAGCAATGCACCCTTTCTTTCTCGGCTCGGCAGCCGAGCGATCGCGTTAGGCCTAACGTCGATGCCGCTTCAGACGCCCAGACATTCGAAAACGGCGAAACAACGAGCGCAGCTGTCACCAAATCGGCGGTAGGAACCTGCACATGTTCGCCCGACTTTCGGGCTAAGCCACGGCAACCGATCATCAGGAGAAACGGGCTGTCGCCACCGGCATGAACCACACGGTTGCAGGCGAGGCACCTCCGAACGAGAGTTCGCCGCGCGGGTAGTGCGACCGCCGGAGCGGCTCAGCACCGTTTGGCCCGCCCCAACACCACATGCAAGGGCACACAGGCACGGGTGTACCGCTGATCGTTGCGAGACGAGTAGTTGAGCATGCGGCCGACTGACAAGGAGACTAGTGAGGCTCACCGCGCCTACCTCTAACACTCGGGGAGTCACTTGTTGATTTCGATTTGCACGAAAATTTAGTCGCACGGGACACCACCGGCGTCAAATCCGTAGTACGAGGAAAACGGCTGCTTCCCGGTTAGCTTTGCACCAAGTTCAAAACACGACACACCATCCGGCGAGCTTGCGACACTTTTTTTCAACCCTTCGACGACGACCGGGTCTGAGTGGACCGCGAGCGAACATGCAAGCGCAGCTCGTCTGCACGCTGTGCTGAGCGAAAACCCGGTGGGAGAGAGCAAAGGCTTACCGCAAAGGCCTACCAACGCCAGCGACCGACCAGCGCGCCGCTTCGGCCGAAAAATTCGGCAGCCCACCAATCGTGTCAGCCGCAACAACAAAGGCGAAAATGTCGCGCGAAGCCTTGGTCACCAGACGCGACACTCGAATATGCACTCACGCACCGAATTCGGCAACGACGACGAATCTTTCCGAGCCCGTTTTCACGGCGACGACACCCGGGCAAACTGTCCGGCGCACGCTCAAGAAAGCATTCGCGAGTTAGGCTTGACTGCAACACAAAGCAGCCCGCAGGCGGCATGTGCTGCGCTCTCGCCCTCGGCCCAAAAGCAGAGACGAGGAGGAGAGGTTCGCGATGCGTTCATAGCAGCAATCACGGTGGCGGCGGAAACTGCCGAACCGACCCGACCAAATTCCTCGATTAACGACGGGCCAGAATGAGGTCGAACGAAGGCACGCGACGATTATCCAGCAATTACGGTCTGGTGGAAAGAAAGTAAATAAGTGACTGAAAATGGAACAGGCGCCCTACGACGTCGCGAAGTTTGTAAACGCAGTGTCTGAACATTGCGCGCCCAGTAAGTCGTTACGCACCAACAGTGGTGAAAACATGTTTCGGTTGTCGAGATCGACTATCTGTGTCGCGCGGGTAGATAAGGCCAGTCCCCTAGATCTCTTCGGTTAAGAGATGGCAGAACGCAATAGCTGGCAGCGCCACAAGACTAGGGCGTCCTGGCGGCATGTCCCCTGTGCGGTTCCCTTCGCACCGCAAGCGAAGCGATCGCGCTTCGGACCACAGCTTTTATCAAACCCTCCACTGATAAGAGAGAGGCGACTCGAGAAAGGCAGCGGTCTTTCATCTCTACTCTTGGTGCTGCGTTCTCGCATTACGAAGCCTTCCGTACACCGTGCCAAAAGATCACTTTCCGCATAATACGCGTGTTTTTGTTGTTTTCGTCCTCATTTAAGGACAAAACTGCAGGTGCCAGCAATTCGTCGTGTCACCAACACAAAGGTGCATCGTGAAGTAACTGAAAAACTGCTGCCAAGAACAATTAGAGTATAAGAACACACTAAATGACAGATAATAACAACACAGTCCGCTGTAATACCAACCTGGGAATCGTGATGCACGCAGTGTGAGCATCTTGAGTTGAAATCGCCTTCTCAAGTTCGTCCATTCCTCCAGATTTCTTCAGCTTCTTCACCAAACTTTTGACGGCTTTCTCGCTCCATTTGTCTTCTCCTTCACCTTTCTTCCAGCCTAACAACCGCTTAACAACCGGGGGTGTGAAGGGTAAAATCGATATCATTTTGAAGGGCTTCGAGACTGCACAGCTATTTCTTCAACGGAGACGCATAACTTAAAGGTAGACACCGTTGCAACAGTTCAAACGCTTGCACAGTGCATGCGGCAGCGGCTTCGACGGGCAGTTTAGGCGGCTCCGATCACAGTGAACTGCCGAGCATAGCCACACTGTAGATCACAGAATACCTCTTCTGCGCAGCGCACGTGAAGCGCGAGCTTACAGTGAGCAGTTTCGCATGTCCCGGAGAGTTCGCTGCATTCCACGACGCTCGGAGGATTTCAGGTTGTGTTGACGTTGCAGACACGGCAACTTCAGCTGCCTGAGGCGACAAAATCGCTCTAATGTGAACGCGCGACCAATTCACCCACCACAAACGAAGATGCAATGAAAACACACATACGCAGACACCACTCGATAGACCGACGCTTGCCTCGCGTAATGATAACAGAGTAGAAGAAGAAGATGGCGCCACCTTACAGAACATTTATAAGAAAATAATTTCAGAAACCAAACTTATCACGTGCATTATATGTTCTTTTTTATTTTCCACAAATATATAGACAACTGGCTATTTTAGTCAATATGAATCATAGATGAAGGATGTGTGTGTGTGGCGGCGTAGTATTTGAATCCTCCGCGATTTGAATTAAACGAGCTGCTCAGCTGAGCATGGCTGCAGCCAGCTGGTTGCGAAGTGGGTTGGTCCATTGCAGTGGTCCATTGGTTGGTTGAGCTTGATTGATGTAAAGGACAAAGTCAGTGCCGAGGTCGGGCTCGTGGCCGTGCAAGGGAAGACTGTTCAAGTGTTCGCAAGCTCGTGCTTTTGTTTTTGATGCCATGACACGAGGTGTGCGCGTGTCTTTAAATAGCAAAACAACAGTGACAGGTCGAAGCTTACGCGAAATACTAGTTAATCCTTGTTTTATTCCAAGTCAGCAATTTAACTTGTCCGACGAACTGTCTTTTTTTGTTTTGTTTTGTACTACTTCAAATTCCACACCAAGGCTAGTACAGCTCACGGCAGAGCGTACTTTTTGGAGGCGTGTAGCTGTTGAGATAGCGCGCGCAAGCGATAACTTCATCAGCGTGCGTCGCCTGTCTCAACGAGTCTAATTCTTTTCCTTTATGTTACGATAAGCAGTACGGTTGCATCATGAATGGTTCATTGTGGTGTCAACCGCGTCTTCGACGCATTACGGCGAAATGTATCCATCGGAGGAAGCGGCTCCTGCGGCACCTGTGATCCAAGCGGGTGACTTCATTCCCCTGCAGCCCCTTCCGGAGAAAGGGACAACTACTGGCCTGTCGATAAGCTCGGCGTTCGAAGGGAATGTGACCGTAAACATGCCTCCGCCCAAGCCAGGTGTTTTCTTCTTTGGCTTGCTGATTTTGTCCGCTGCGTGGACTCTTGCTGGTGTTGGGATTTTTGGCGTGTGTTTCTTTTTCTACAAGCACTACCAAGCGGCGATATGGGCCTTGGCATCGGGTGAGTGACCCCGGAGTATGGGGCCGTTTACGATTGCACTGTATCTTTATTTTGTTCATTCTTGTTTCTTGCTTGTCTCGCCAGATTGTTTAAAGAAAGTTCCCGTGCTTCTATCATGTTTATGATGTGTTGCCGAATAGTCATGTTGCGAGTTTTGTGATTATGGAGATGTTGCAGTTTTGATGCCGCCTTCTAAACATGAATGTCAATTAAACGTCTTCCGGAGTATTCACAGTCTGCTTCATATGTCAGTAAATGTCTAATAAGCAACACGTACATACGTGCTAATCGCATTGAATACAGTAAAATTTTGATGTTTCACCACATTTTGTCCCGACCCTTATTCCGTTGCCTCCTCCATATTTAAAAAAAAATAAATGGAGGTGGCTATGGTTATCCGCGTGCGTCATCGCATGCGTTATCTTGTTCCTGCCGAACGTGATAGTGAATTAACACAATCGGTTACACACAATAGGGCGGTCTGCCCATAACTGTGTAGAAAATATTTATGCTGTTCATATTCGTGCCTGATGAGTCTGTCAAACTGCCTGTCGTAGTTTTTAATAAATGTGAGAGGTGGGGGCGTGAACTGTGTGTGCTTACCATGTGACCATGCAACAGTGTCATATCAAAGCTCTTAGCTAAATACCGAAATACTACAATTAAGTTCAGGCAACATTCACTTGTGTAACTTTATTGTGACCATGTTGTGTGCTTCAGCAATCTTTGCAGGAGGTGTCCTTCACCTTCAGATTCTGCACCTCGCAAAGAGGCTTGACATGTGGCACGATATGCACACACTCGGAGGGCTGAAAGTTCTTGGTGTCATTGTGTCTGCTGGCAGCCTGGTTTCATCCTCAGCATACTGGGCCTTTGTCATCACTAGGCATGAAGGTAAATGTGCATACTGTTCATCAAATTTCAAGCTCAAAACTTGCCATACCTGTGGAAGGAGAAATGCACACTCAAAATTTATTAGTCTGAACTTTGTTTCTTCACAAAACACTGCACTGCAGCAACCTGTGATAGCACTTACCATGTTGACAGCATTGCACCAGCACACAGAAGCTATTGGAAGCAGGAGCTTTGGGCTGAGGTCTCTCGTACATACTTAACGGCATGTTCGACTGGTAGCCTTTGAGCACTTTGGCGGTGCACTTTACATTCGGCTGATTGAACAGATTTGCCAGGTTCATTCAGGGCACCACGCTCCAGCTCAAAGCGCTTGAAGGTGCTCTCTTTTCATTCTGAGAGCACATTAGAGGTCCCACAGAATGGCCACGGGGCTCCTCCAGTTCCTCTGGGAGCCACTGAACGTTTCACTCAGCCGGATCTCTGACTTCAATCTCAGAGGGCTATGCGTCACGGTAAACCAGAGTGAAGTAGGAACGAGTTGATTTTATTGTCAAGTATAAGACGCAGTACAGTCTGAAGTCCAATCTGGCAATTGACTTGCCATGCCAAGAAGGAGATCCAACAGATTGCCCAATAAGCCTTGTCAAGAAGTACCTGTATGATCTGGCATATGACTTGTACCAAAAACCAAGGTCAGAGAGGATGTGCCACTGGGATCTGTAGGATTCACTTTCTGGCACAAGTTGTAATGCCAGGTCATACCATGTGCCTTCAGTTTTAGCTTGTAAACAAGAGCACTATGATATCGCTAATGTGTGGGTGCAGGAGCAGAACAAACCATTCGCCATTATATCCACCGAGGTCGCCTCGCTTGATGACTGCAGGGGTCTGCAGCATAGGAACATTTTCTTACTCCAATAAAAAAGCCTGGCAGGTAAAGTTATGTGCTAAGGTTACAAACAAGGTGTAAAAAAGGGGGGTAGCAGTGCAATGCATGACACATAGCATAACTATCGGCGGTTTATTTTAGGGGGAAAAAACAACATAAGTGGCAACATTACATGGGCAGCGACACAATAGTGGAGCTTTTGTCGTGTTGCATCAAACCAATTGACCCGTTGTCAAACTTTCCTTAACCACCTCAGACCAAGGTTCCATGAGCACTAGTTGATGTTCTAGTTGATTTGACATACTAAGGCAGCAGAGCAAGAAAAACATGGACACAATCATAATGCTGACACCATGAGCACTTACTAATGACCGAGTTTTATTGCTTATGAACAGGCATATATAAGTGCAAAATATTGGTGTGGTGAGCAAGAAAAAAAAAACGGCATCAAAAACACTGTATTCATGACATCAGTTTGACATTTCTTGTGTCCGTATCTTTCTTGTGCTGCTGCTTTAGTAGCCAGTGCCCATATGCTCGTGGACATTGTCTTTCCTCCATTTTAATATTAAAGCAGAGAAAATAAAATTTTTAAAGGTTCAGTGCAACATTAAGCTAGGTGCAGGTGAGAGCATATATCAAGTGTTCAAACATTTGCTCCCAATGCTTTTCAAGAGAATGCACACTATGTGCGAGACATACCACTGTATTATCAGGGACAATGAAAAACAAATGTGTGCTGCATTTCGAATGCCACGTGATGATGCAGCCATCCAGGATGAAAGGCAGCAGTAACGAACCACCATGTGATGTTATACCTTTGTTTTTTTGTTTAGGCAAACAAAAGAAATTTTTATTGCAGCAAACTGGAGAAATGGACTCTTTCTCCACATATGCACATAGCAGGCACTGCTATGTGCATTTGTGCAATCTTGTCACTCAGTTATTTTTTCACATTCTTAAGAGGCCAATTGTGAAGAAGAACCGATCATAAAGTTATGTCACAAGGATTCCACTAGGTCTGAGGAGGATAAGCGTGGGATGACAAACAAATCTTACTCACATGACGTAACTTGTTGGTGACTCATCAGTAATAATGAACTACATGTGTGATGCCATCATGTCTAGGACATTTATGTAGTTTAAGGTGGAGAGATGTCCTGTTTGCTTCCTTTCCCGGCACCCTCGCCAACTGTCATTGCTATTATTGATGAGTACCAGGCAGAAAGATTCAAACTGGACCATTCAGTGCTTTGTAGCCTTTAATTTCCCAGACATTTAGCAAAATCTTGGTTAAAGGGTTTCTCACCAGGCCTTATTGGAAGTAGTGGTCATGTACTAGGTGTTGTAAAGGGAAAAGTAGCATTTTACAAAGTAGCGTTCTACTACAAAAATTTCTAAAAAGCATTTAGTAGTTGCTGAGATGAAGCAAAGCAATGTTATGAAGCAGTGGTTCAAGGAGGTAAGCTACCTTTCTAACACAGAGGCTCCTCGACCAGGGCCCACCTCCCCCTCGTCACCGAGCTGTTCTCCCCTCCTTTCCTACTGAGCAACGCATTTCCAAAAGTGGGTTTGTTTGTGTGCTCTGGATATCGCAGGAATGCCTGTGTTGTTGCCATCGCTTCTGCAGGCTAGTGGTATGCTACAAGTGGCGTGTAACATAAAAGCACCATGCCTGTCACGTCATCTCGCTTGTGCCCAGAGTGGCTCCTTCGAGGAGGAGAGCGTGCAGGCTTTTGTTTGAATGTTCAGCCGATTTTTTCAGAGTACATTGTCACCACTTGATTTACGCACTGCAAGTGTCTGTTCACAATGGCCAAACCTGGTAAAGGGCTGTTTAAATAGGTGAATAAAGGGGCATGACAGGTGCTACCCTCAGTGTACGGGGATCCAATTTGGCCAAGCATCCCTTTTCAAAACTGTGTCAGTGACCTCATTCTGTTCACCTTTATGTTGCATTTCAGCTCAGCCTTTAAGCTCCACAGTTCCTGGTAACAAGGCACCAAAGCTTTAAATGCTCACATGCACTAAGATTAATTAATATAGTATTTTTCAGTTTGAGAAGGTTTGTGAACCACCTGTGAAAATTTATTTCGATGCCGGAGTGTTTGCTGCCTGCCAAAGCCAGAACTCCATGTCCAGCACAGCAAAGAATTAGCACACCACGAATTCAGGAGCATGAGCAGTCCTGCATTTGAGCATGTTCACAGACTGCCTAAATCTGCGCACATCAAGCATCCGCAACAATTGACATGGGCATGCAGCTTATCTTGTCTTTATGTCACATTTTTTATGAGGCTGGCTTTGTCATCAAAGCCGCAGGGGCCTCAGCAGGTTCCTGGTTCAATGCTTTATGGTTCACCTGTTTGATTTTGAGTAGCCATGCTATGCGTGGTTTGGTGCGGAAAGGCGATGCACATTTCATTCAACACATCACAGCTTGGTTTGGGTAGTTCTGCGAGAAAACAGCTTTTGAAAACCTACTTAGCTGTTGTGTTCATTGGCCTACCTTTGCTGCCAGGTGATGTCAATGTGGCTGCAGTCATGTTGACTGTTCTAAGGCTCTGTGATTCTTTCTCTCTCTCCAAACCTGCCATAACTATCTAAGGCATTTTTTAATTTGTAAATAGAATGTTAAATGCTTTTTAAAATACCCCTGACAGTTACCGTAAAAGGCACCCTGCTGCGCTGTGTGCACCATGTTCAAGTATTTCTGTGAACAAAGCTGAAAAACGTGTAGCTTTGCTAGCCCTTAGTTTCAGCATGTTGCCCGCATGAGCAGAGTTTTCTAACTCAATGACATGTTGGTATCTATAGTGGCACTGTTACATTTTATAATAGATGCTGTTATATCATGCTTTAATAAAGCAAAGTTAATCAGCTGCTTGCATAATGAAACTTGCCTGTCATCACTTTGCAAAGGGCAACTAGAGCAAGCAGGTCAAGGTAATGGTACTTTGTGCATGGTCTCAGGCTCTTTTTTATCAAGCAAGAAACGAGCAGTTTCTTCTTCTGAAACATTGTCACGCAATATTTTTTTTTTTTTTTGCAAGTGGTTAATAAATCTGCTAAGTCATTAGACAGTACTGCCATGAAGTCACTCCTGTGATGCACTTGGGAGCCCATAACTTCACTCGAAAGGCTGTCATTTCCATTTTGTTATAAGGGATTAAACACAGTGACTATAAGTTGCAGCTGTGGTAGTGTAGTAATTCGTTACATGAAGTGTGTTTTGCTTCATCTTTATCACATGTTTGCAGGACAGGGCCTGTATTCACAACTTTTCTTGCATAAGTTCTGTCGATGATTGGCTGTTGCCATGGCAGCAGCCAATCATGGCTCGTTGTCACACTGGTCACTAACATCTTCATTGGCATGCATGAGACTCCTGACAAATAAATGTTACAAAAGAGAAGCTTTATGAACACAAGCTGAAATCTCCAGCTTATGATTGACAACTTCAAAAAGACTCCTGATCACGCTTACACAAAGTCAATACCATTCAACCCACATTGCAGCAGCACTTCTATATGTCAAGGACATGCTGCAGTGCACTTATCATCGCTCATAAAAGAACAATGGAGACAGATGTCCTGTGTGATGACTAACAAGGTTATCAGAACCTTTTCAGATCAATGCCCTTATGTGTGTGCTAATTTCATTCAATTAGACTTGTGAATTGAGGCACACCATATGTATCTACGGTTTCTTGTTACATCCACTTCCGTCATGCAGGAATACAATATCATTATGAACATTGTAGCAGTGCTCTTTCTGCTTGTCTGCTAAAGCTACATCATGATCTTTTGTCTTTACACTCGGATGAATCTAACACATGCGTACACACAAAGTATTAAATGTAGAATTTCAGCCTCTTCGACTGCTTGCTGCTGGCGGATCCCACCGCAGTGGTTATAGCAATCCACTGACAAGGGCCACCTTTGTTATGCTGACACTGCTTGCCACATCCTCTGTGATTCTGTGAGACGTTACTCTGTTGATTTATCAATCTGTGAATCAAAATGAGTGTCATGTTGTCTTTGCAGCATTTTCCATGGCTAGTGGTGCACTGTACCCTGCAGCTATTCTGAGCACCGTCACTCTACTCTGGGGCCTTCTCCTCTACGGCAGTGCCAGGCATTGCCAGAAGCGTGTTGCCGAAGCTCACCCAAGTCTTCTTGGCTACGGTGGTTTCAGCACCCCTGACGCCTAAGTGCCGCTTGGACCATGAACTCTGTTTAATTTTTTTTGTGCTTTTGTACATATATATGAATTGTCAGTGCTGTGCAAGTATTCCGTCTTGTAAATAGCAAACTCCTTGATCTTTTAATATTTTGTTTAGTTGTTACTGTATTGTATTGATTCCGCAAATTAAAAGTTTTTGTAATTTTTCTTATCAGTACATTTTCACTGGTTGTTTCGATAATTTGTGGTAGATGGGTATCTGGCATGGTGCATTTGTTAAAACCGAGTTAGTTATTTGGCTTTAGGGTATGATGGCACAGGTCCGATTCCTGTGTGCGAAACAGCATTTCAATTGAGATGAGATGCAAAACAAATTCACCGGCTGTTACAGTACTCCCTAATGCGAAATTCGAGCGCAGCTCTATATGTGTTTTCATTTTGCGACATAGTGAAGCAAAGAATTTGAGACATGTAGCAGAGTCGGCGATTGTTGAAAATCTGATAAGTGGGTCAAGCGCATAGGCCTTTATATATGACTTCTCGAAGATTCCAGTGTAATCGCTGGTGCCGCTTGGCTTCCAGAAAGAACTACGCAATTCGCATTGTGCATACAATCAGATTACAAAACCACGACAATCAACACAAGCGCAAACGAGACCAAACCAAACAAGCATGAGCGAGAGATGACGCGTGCAGACGATATTATGAAACTAGCAGTCCGGCTGAGACCATATATGAGTACGCATCGAGGGGCCAGGCGGGTCCGCATGAAACCAGTTTTCTGCGCGCTTGTCACTGAAGGGGTCGCTCTCATTGGTATTCGCCCTTCGCAGCTCGCGTCTTTCATCTGTCGCTTTGCATTCGCTCTTTCATCTTTCACTGTTGTGCTCGTTCGCTCAGTTACGTCGCCGACGCTCGCCGCAGGAAGGGGCCATTAAGAGCTGCCCTCTAAAAAACATGTCACCTTGCCATTGTTAACACTGTCATGTTTACAACACCAATCACATTGACATTTTAGGTTTCTTTTTGTGCCACAGAACACAACCAACAACTCGTGAAGCCTCAAGCAAGAACTGTGTGCATGCCGAATTGGTTCGCAGAGAGCACAAAAGAATCAACCTTGTATGCAGTTCACCCACATCTTGAGTACCAGCTAGACCTTCAGCTTTCACGACGTGTTGAGACCCTCTTACATTGCTTCAGCCTTGGAAATGCTTGTACAAATCACATGCTTTGGTCACAATGACAAGGATGTGTACTCCCTACAAGGTCCTTGACATGTCCCAAGCACATTACACATAGGCAGCGCATTGAGCATGAACTCCATTAGCTTTATTCACACAACTTTTTTACTTGCCAAAGTGTTGGGCCCGTGCCCGTCAGAAGTGCTGCAGTGCAAAGCAATGAAATCACTTCAGTGTTTCTTTGAAGACACTGGCATTTGTGATGAATAGCGACTCTATTGCACAGTGTGTGTGTCTCATTCTTCCATCTGAAATTTGTGTACCCAGACATTTGCACACATTTTTACAATCAGAACTTTCCAATGGAGACTTTTATTCTGTGCTGTCATGTTCTGTTTCATTTAGGTATTATCTAATGCAAGGATGTATCTTTTCTTTTTTTTTATTGTGCATTAATGACCAAGCGAAAAGGCAAAGCCATTACCAGCAAACTGCAACAACTCATCTGTATTTTGTTCTCAATAAAAAGAAAACAATACAAGAAAAAAGACAGTAAAGTTCGTTCTCATCAGTTGTCAGGCTTTGTGGTAATAAAAAAATTAGAAATTAGAATGTCGATGCAGTATACGAACTAGCCCAGCAAGAAGCTCTTCGAAGATACAGATCATATCATGCCTTCAGACCAGCAAGGAGACCTTCTGCCAATGTAATTGGAAATAATGGGATTATAATTCAAACTATGGCATCAACTAGGCTTTGTGCCTGGCTGTACCTTCATTCCCATTTTTTTTAAGGATAACATGAGATGAGCAAGATGCATTGAGATCCTTTGCATTTTTTTTTTCTGGTAAGATTTGAGCCACATGTAAATTTGTGAACTTAATAGCCAAGAACAACTTAGTATACCCCCTTTGTAATTGTGCAGGAGGAGGTATACAGTGCATTATAAGCTTAATGCAGTGACTCGCTCTGGCTGGTAGACAGGTCTTCATACCAACTACAATGCTGTTCACTAATAATCTTTGCTTTGAGACCTTTTGCACTGTAACTCGCACCATTCTTTGTCTAGGCCTCTTCTGACACTAATGCCTTTTCGCATTCAACATCGCTCTGATCACTCACGAATGCCAAGAGCGCAAGAAGGCATTGCTACAAAATAGTGGCCTAGAAACTTTCATCAGTGCACCATGACAGAAGGAACTCTGTATTGCCTCTTGAGCTTGGCATACCAAGAGTTGTGAAATTCCAAGCCAATTTATAACACCCTGGGGCAAACAAATGACACCCAAAGCTGTATTCCCCACTTCTACAAAATGTGGCTCTTTCCATATTTTGTCCTGCTAAATGATGCCAGGTGAAAGTCCCACGCATGTCTGCCATAAGTAGACCAGGGTAAACCGTGCAGGGGGCTGGGAGTCAAAGACGGGTTCTTGCCTGCCCTTGAGCTGCCTTGCCAAATATCTGCAGTGGCAGTCACCCCTCCTTGCCGAAATGGGCGCATTATTTCTTCCAGTAGGAAAAGGGAACGTAACCATCATGTTCCTATCTTATCATACCATACCTTCTTAGTTGTAGTGCCGCTATCCGGTCTTGTTGAAAAATGTTTGAAACATATTTCTTGGAGAGCACCCTAATCACTCCAAGGTTTTATCCCAGGCTGGATGGATAGGTACTTCAATGCACTTTTCAAGCCTGTATACTTGCACACACTAGGTGAGTATCTGCCAGCAACTCGCTGAACCTGAAGGCAGCATGTGCTTGAACTGCCGTGAGGAATGGGACATCAGCGCAGCTTTTGTTACTCCAACACGCAGAACAGAGGGTGCCATTTTTGCCAACTTCTGGCAAAAAAAGACACATAACTCTGGGCCAACTAGACAATCGCAATGCCTCTCTACGAAGGCGCATAGCAGTGCTGGTTCACAAGTTTGCGTCCATGTTGCATGTACACGGGCTCACCCCTACGCAACGCCATGTACTATCATGAACAGATGACGCACAATAAAATTCAACCACTGAAAACCAACAACGATACATTAAATCACAAACAAGAATTTTTCCTCTCCGTTAATTTGTTGCAGACAATGTTTGCATACTGCAGGAAAGCTTTGCACTGCCGCTCAGGGGGAGTAACTGCCGTGACCTACCCATGACCGAATTCGCCATGAACGTGGTAAATAAAACAGCGATTCATCTTCCCTTACAAACAGCTGTATGCGGCAAAGTTTAATTTGTAACACTAATGCCCACTCTGTCAAGTACAATCTCAGACCTTTGTTGTACTGACCCTATCTCCTGTGTGGGTTTTATTTGCCCAGAGCAATTGAAGAGTCGCCAATACATTTCTAACCTCCATAAAGGTATGTTACAATGACTTTTCTGCTGTCCTGGCACGAAGGTGACAAATTCTGGCCTGTAGCTATTCACTACATGCCCTCTCATACCATGCCTGTCATGTTGGCCTAAATTATACATGACATATTCAAATACAAAATTGTAGTGTGAAAGAAGCATTACACCCTTATTATGTAGGTGTGATTTGTGATGAATCGCCAAAAATATGCATGATTAACAGTGAAACATCACTGTTGGGAACTTTCTTTAAAGGCCCTTGAGCAGTGTTGGGCAGCAGTAAGTATATCTACCAGAGTGATATGCATTCCCTCTGTAGCAATGATGTATAAAAAGCTTGAACACTATCTGCAAGGGGGGAGCAAAACTGATTTTATCAACAAACCAAACAGTAGTACTAGCCCCTAAACCACTCTGAGCCCAAAAATTTGTTATACAGTGGCAGCAGTGTACCATTCCACAATGGTCGTACAGATGCAAGAATTTTTTGAAATGATGCTATAAAGCAAAGTTATTACCACTTTCCAGCACCAATAGGTGGGTGATGCAACAGAATATCAACATAATGGGGATAACTTCAGGTAAAGCACAAAAAAACACGAGGACAACAGAAGGGAACAAAGACGCAGCGCATAATGGGGATAGTGGGATCAAGCATGCATCTAAAAAATGGGGTGGCTTACAAGTAATTAGTGTTGCTCACCGCATTCTAAATGAACACAAAGGTGTCTCATCAAACATCAGCTGCACATGTAGTGGAATTAGGGAGACCACAAACACCGCAGTCAAATTTCAGTTTCTTTGCTCTTAAATAAGCATAGTGAAAAGCTTGCTTCATACAATCAAGGTTGATGTTTACATTGGAAGCAATACTGGAAACATCAGTAAATCTTGGGTGTTTTCTAATATTTTTCTAACATTCAGGAGCATACAGGCACCCACAAGTTAGTTGAACACTGCGCATGGTACACCACAGGTGTGAACAAAGCTAGGGCTGGCAGTCGTGCTGCTACCTAAAATAAATATTACATTCATTCACGACGAGAGCCATGTCCAACTCCGTCACTTTAATTGTGCAAAGCTTTTCAAGAACCCTGAAATTAAACTGAAATCAAGGCCTGATACACAAACCTTTTTGTTTAAAGTATTGTTTGCCTTTTGACGAAAGTCTTTGCTAACAAAATGTTCGACATCATGATTGGTTGGCATCTACTTGTATGAACAGTTGAAACGTAAGCACTTTTTGTTTGTTTGGATACAAGCTCAGTTTAGTAGTAAGAATATGTACATGAGACAATCAGCTGTGCCAGCATGCGCTGTCTCAACCGTCAATGCATGCGATTAGTGTTTTCGCATGGTATAAGGTGATTTTGCAAAAGGGCATTAGAGTCAAATGTTGTTTAATGAAATTCTACTGGCTAAATTGTATATTCCTGAAAGAGCACCTTTCGTCTACAGCCACATTCACTAGGACGTGAATTCAATTTCAACAGCATATCACAATAACTCTCAAAAGAAAAAGGAAGTAGGAATGAATCCATAACAATAATCAAAACACTAGCCAAAGTGGCTCCAAACGTCCTTCTGAAATATTTGTTGCACATGGCAATTTCATTGCTCACATATTTTGCAATCTTCACCTTTATTGTACACTTCCTTCCTTTCTTAACCTTTGGAAAATGGTGCAGACCTACTTTCACAGATATTCCACGATATCTGCAGGGCAACAATGACCAAGCAGCCATTTTTTCGCCTATCCATTGTTTATTGCCACTCTTAAAGGCGCCGACACGCTCCAGGCACCGCATAAGGCGGGATGCAATCGCCGCTCTATAGCTTCGGTAAAAATCCGTGCTCCAGCGCCAGCGTATCTGGAATTTGATGAACAACTACATGGCCGCCACGGTTTCTTAATCGCATACGCTAGCCTCCCCACTGGCGCTCGCCGCATTCTTTCTCTCACAAACTCCATGCAGTGCAGTGAAAGCTACGGGTCGCGTCAACACACTAGAAGAAAGGGCTCCTTCATTGTCTGCCCCTAATCGCAGCCCTCAGTCCACGTGACGCCAACTGAATGGAAGCTTGATAAAGGTTCACAGGTGCTCAGATGCGTGGTGGGGTGGCACACCAGGTACGTGCTCCCCATCCAACAGAAATTTCTGTGTTAGTATGCGGCCTTCCAAGCTCCCCTGCCTCCCCCCCCCCCCTGGAAAAAATGTGGATGCCATCGGTGCTGCGAAATGGACGAGCCCTTCTTCCTTCTCTGTCGTCCCTCGTCACAATGGCGCTATCGTTCATAATCGGCTGACCAATCGACTGCATTTTATTACCCTGGTGACGTCACAAAGTATGCGTGAAGAAGCACATGTGGTCAGACTGGACACAGTGCACGCGCTGATCCAGTTCAGACAGGAAAAGTGCACAAGGGATGCGGCCTACGTATCCCCTGCCTCCCCCCCCCCCCCCAGAAAAAAAAAGATAGTCTTTTTGAATTTACGGTGTGCCAGCGGCACGTACATATGTGTAGTACCTCCATGTTAAAGAAATATGATCACTGTGGTATACACTGTTAAAAAGTTTACACTCTTCAGAACGTACAAGTATCTTGTCCTCAAACAATAATCGTCATCTTTCGAACAAGTTCTCTGTAGCCATAGTCAATGACAGGGGAGAACTCCTCTCAGCAGCCTCGCTGAAGGCCTCCTCGGTCGATGTGGCGGAACAGGCTGCTATAGCTCTCGCATTACTGGACTCAAAACGCACTACGGTGTACACGGACTCCCGAGCAGCCGTTAGAGCGTTCGCATCAGAATTGGTACCCAAAGAAGCAGCCAGGATTCTGAACGGCGAACACCCCTCTGACATTGTTCACCACATAGTCTGCTTCCCAGCTCACACAGGGCCAGACATATTACTGGGTCAACTGAACCCCAATGAGATAGCCCATGACAGTGCGCGAGGTTTCATATGCCACGACGGGATGGTGTCTCGGGTAAGTTCGGGAGAGCTCGTCCACAGTGATCCACTAGTTACTTTTCATGAAATCACGTCTCATTACAGAGGGAATAGGCAGAGTTTTCCTTTCCCCCATCATAAGCTCAACAGGCCACAAGCTAGCATGCTCCGCATGCTCCAGACGGGGTCCTACCCCTCTAGGGGCTTTTTTAACATGCTCCACCCGAACATTGATCCACTCTGCCCAGATTGTGGCACTGAATTTAGCTCACTAAGTCACATGCTCTGGCAGTGCCCTGTGTTACAGGATTTTAACCGAGAAGAAGACTGGACGAAGGCCATCACAGACCCAAAACAAGACGTGCAGCTCCTGGCTGTCCAGAAGACCCGTGAATGAGCAGAGAGGCATGGCCTCTCTGTTCCGACATGTGACTAGCCAATGGTTGGGTAGGGACCTACCTAGCAGGTCCCTACTTAGCTCCTCAGGACCATAATAAAGTCGTTTATTACTATTACTCTTTAGAATGTACACGTATCTTGTCCTCAAACAATAATCGTCATCTTTCAAACTTGCTTGCTTCTCGATTCTCGAAAAGTCTGTGCTCGCTATACTTCTCTGTCAAGAATGCTATGAGACGCATGCTGTTCGAAGGGTGCAAACTTTATTTTTAGAGCATACTGCATGTACACGTGATGCACATATCTTAAATGTACAAGCATGTGCGTATACATATGAGCGCATGTGGGTGTGCGCGTGCTACGCTGGTCGCCGCCTATATATATATGGCCTCTTCGATTATAGATCCGTGCCAGATAGTTCCAAGATGCTACATACGCAATGCTCATATGGTTGGAAACACCACCTCATGGACAGTTCGGCAAAGTCGGGAACGAATTATCCAAGAGGCCCACTGCTGCAAGGCCGCTGACATGCCGTGTGGTCGCCAATCATGCAATATCATAAAGAAGCCACAGCTTCACCCAAAAGGCGAAGCACTGATTGCGATAGCAAATTATTAGACAACTATACAAAAATAAGTAAAGTTAGTAGTTTTATCAGCTTTATGCATAAGCTGTGTGCGCTGTAAAGCCTCGCTTACTAAGTTAACAAGCACGCTGTCACATGTGCACAGGCAACCACAAATACTCCTCAATCGATGACCGCGGACACATGCTGTCATAACGCTAGCATAATGAGGAGCGGCCAGCAGCAGCGAGCAAATTCCCCTTCGTGCTGCCTCTCACTTCAATGCGAACTAAGCACATGAGAACACTGCACACACGAAGCCACCAGCTATCTCGATCGCCTAGCCTTCGAACCTATCACAGGCTGCCTCCAAGATAGGGTGCGGGTGGCCACCGGAGGAGTGGAAGAGTAGATGCGCACCAAGCCCCCCCACCTACCCCACTCCTAGCGGGTGCACATCTTTCCACTGCCCCCACTGCGCATAATTTTTCTCATTATTAAAACTATGGAACTACATCTTTCAGCAAGTACTTTAGAAAGACTATCGCTCAGTGTGCGGGCAACTAAAGTAGCACAGAACAGTTTATATATAGTCAAAACTTGTAACGAAGTGACACCCAGCACCAAAATACCTTCCTTATATACAACCTTTGCTATAGGCAGGTATTCGTTACTTGCTGATATTGGTGAGAGCAGTTTTATATTTACTCCCTTATATCTGATAGTTTGCTATGTCCGTGATCGTTATATCGAGGTTCGGTTGTGTTCATGTTTTTTGGCTACATGCCTATTACACCTTTAGTGCTATCTCTTACACAATTCATTGCAGCAACTGCTTTCTTTACAAAGGTGCGGTGTGGGAGGAACTTGTGAAGCATCTGACATCAAATTTTGAAAAATAACTGTCTGCTTTAGTAGATCTTCCCTGCTATGACCCATACCCTGAAAGCACAATTGGCTCATTTGTTACAATGGACTGCAATACGAACAATAACAATAAGACTATTAATTATTATTATTGTTAATATTAGCGGAAACATGGTATACTCTGACAGCTCACAAGGCTATCTTGTTAAACAACGCAAAATGAGACAAAGGACGGCAAAAAAGGTGTGACAAAGACAGTATTTGTTTTCGTCGCACCTTTTCTGCCGTCCTTTGTCTCATTTTATACTGTTTAAGCAAGGTAGAACACCAACTAGCCCTGTCTTATACCCTATCGCAAGGCTAAACGGAAAGGCTAGCGAGAAAGATTCATTGCACGTGAAGTTCGTGTTATCCAAAATTATGGCCGAAGTATCTTGTGAAATGAAACAGCGAAATATTTGTTGTGTCATGAAATAGCGGAATTTCACATAAATTAAAATAATGGACAACTAAATTAATGCGGTAATTGTACAACCATGCTATAGCGGTATGGCACTTCGCTGTCCGCCGTTTTGCAGACGCTGCATGGCTGCCAGCAAATGGCAGTTGCCCCGCATATGGAGCATATATATACACAAACTACACCTCGCACAACAGCAAGAATTTCTTGTCAACTAAAATAATGGGTTCGAGCAATATTCCTGTCACTAAGGCCATTCTCCCAACCATGCCGGCCACCCGGGCAACACTTTTGAACACTGTTAGAAAGCATCTGATCTGTAGGCAATGCTGCCATGAACACGTCAGCTCCGAATTGTTCCACTGCTTACAGCAGAGAGCCCGTATTCTCACACAAAAGATCACACTTCCTCCTGCGACCTCCATGCATTCCTCTATCATGCCCTGCATATGAAGTCATGACCAGTGCAACAGCACGGAGACGCCAGCCACTCGGCGATTATTTATGACTGCACGTTCACACTTCTCCAGTCTTCTAGCAAATGAGAAGGCGGCAGTTGATAAACAAACACTAAAGAGAAAAAAATAGGTTAGGCTGCCATGTATTGATAAATTTCTTCCCTCCTGCTATCCTAAAGAAAAGATTGCTAGACAATGCAACAATGGCTTAACAATTATTCAACTCTCAATGAAAACAACTTCCTTGCACATATGAATATGCACAATATGCACAATATATCTGCTAGTATTTATCGGATCATGACCACTCTGTAGCTGCCGAACTATTCATCCCACTAAGGTACGATGAGAACTAAAGCTTGCAAGCAGGTTCGCATTAAAGGAGACCACGCAATGCCTCCAACTGGTGACCTTTTCTTGCATTAAATAAATGTCAAAGGCCTCTAAACAAAAGAAGAATATACAGCAAATGCCAGAGCACCCTAAATAATTTGCTAGCATACTCATTTCTATGAACCAATTACAGTATCGCTATTCGGGAGATGGAGGTGAATCAAGACACACTGGCTCACTCCCCTCATGACCACTGCCACATGCCAGCACAGCCAAGGAAACACGTGCCATTTATTTCTTTATGAGAAATTTCAGCAAATTTGCTGACACACATGTTAGCAAATATCGCTCTGTGTTGTGGCCTCATGATAATGCCGACGCCACCAGGTCCGGCATTTCAAGACCAGCTTCAGTATCAAATTAAGACACGTTTTCCAGCATTCATACTTTCCAAGTACCACCCTTCTGCATGTGAGATGTGTGCAACAGGTTTTCTGCAACTCTTAAGTTATCTGTCAGTACTCTTTTAAATGCCACCCAATAGCAGTAAATTGTTAACACAACTATGAATGAGTTACTACTCTGCTTGTGTGTCCCTTTCCTTTCACTTTCATTTTGTGCCTCCAGAGGCATTGCTGAAATGGTGCGCCATGCCAGTCCTCTCTACGGCCTTTTCATTATTTCCACCTTCTCCACTTTTCTTGTCTAAAAACTCGGCGGATATCATGCGTATGTGGGAATTGGTCATAAGGAAAGCTTTCTTTACTGTTTACTGAATTGTCCTCACTTGTTCAGCGCTATGTAGCTCAACGCCTCTCGCTCTATGCATGCTCTGGTTCAGTGCAGAGTTCTCCACTTCTCTGTAGCCGCCTTCTTCATTTCCTTGCCTCTCATTCTGGTTGTCTGTTCGGGCACCTACCAACGGCACGTGCCCATTCTGAGGGATTGGCTAAGAATGTTCACATGCCCAGTGACCCAAGTTGTCTATTCGAACGCATATCCAGTGCCGCAGGCCCAGTTTTATATACCTAGCGATCCGATTTGTCTGTTTGGATACATTCCCACTTGTATACCCAGTGACCTTTCTATTCTATTTCTATTCTACTCTATTCGTTTCTATTTGTGCACATGCTGAGAGGCCCAAGTTGTTGTATAATCGGCAAGACAGCAGCAGTCGGCCCCCACAAAGTGGGGTGGAGAGGCAAAGAAAGCTTCGCTTTAAAAATATATGTTGGTTATAATAATTTAGGTAACGCTTGCAAAGAGCCAAGGAGTAGAGCTGAACACATCACGGGAAATATTCCACGGTAGTCTCCATAACACCTGCTTGTTTATGGCTGTCCCTTGCTGCTGCAACTATGACACAGGCAAATTTCAAAAATGATTTTATTGTAACGCATTTGGGTAAAATTAATAAACAGTGATCAATACTCTGACTCTTGAGAAATATCTCAAAATAATATCTGGAACATCACATGCAGAACATCAGATGCACTTAATTAACATAGTAACAGCTGTGGCATTACAGCAGCTGCACATGTGAAAAGCTTTGCAATAAAATTCATTATGTGTATGTGTAAAGATGAGTGCATAACATCTAAAAATTTAAGGTTACCAGGTAGTCCAAAACACAATATGTAGAATATTGCGAAAGTGATTATATTTTAAAAAATTAAACATACTAACATGCATTTAAGATAATAACAGCTATGGCATTGTGAAAATCCTTACCATAAAATCGGGTTACGCTTATATATAAAAGCGAGTGCATTAAACATTAAAATTTTGGAAATACCTGGTGGTCTAAAAATACATCGATGCACAACAAGAAATTTGACCCACAATTCATTGGGCTTAGAACCTTATGATACTGTTAGCAGAAATTAGCTTCTAGAAAATATAAAGGAGCCAACCAGTGTGCAATCACTACAGGACACATGCAAGTAGAATAACTACTCTATGTGGTCCTAAAGCCTTAGGCGCTTTTTTACTTTCTTCACTTTGGGTTCTTCAGTAATTATTTCAGGAGACAATTCTTTGCGGTGCATGGGCTGGCTGTGTTGTGTGCCTGCTTTCAATGTGCTTGTCTGGTCATTAGCGTCAGCAGGCGACTGCTTGTCAGATGTGCTGCCTGGAAGAGCATAGTACACAAAATGTCACACTAGCCAAATCGAAGAACGAACAAACACATAAAGCAAGAATGGTCAAAAGTGCTCCTACAACAGATATGTATTAAAGCATGGTGGCTGTGAGTAGAAACAAAAATAAAAGTAAATTATGGGGTTTAACGTCCTGAAGCTGCACAATGGGTTATGAGGGGTGCCGTAATTTGGAGGGCTCCAGATTAATTTTAGCCACCTGGTGTTCTTTGACTTGCACCTAAATCTAAATACGTTCACAAGTGTTTTTGCATTTCACCCCAACTTAAACGTGGCCACCATGGCTAGGAATCGACCCCGTGACCTTGTGGTAAGCAGCAAAATGCCATAGACACTTAGCTACCATGGCAGACTGACACATGATGCGGCGAGAACTTATTTGAGAAGAACTAGGCATGAATTTGTATGCATATACACACCCATGCACTCAGAATTCACATCAGCTGAGAAACTTGCCACATTTAATGTGTACACAGTTCTATTCCACAGGCAAGAAGATATGTTAGAAGTTATTTTCAACAGTAGTGCATGCTGCCACATAAATGCAACTAGTCATCTATAATTACAAGTAACTGATAATAAGCAAAGGTTAGATAATCTTGGAACACCCTTAGCCACAAACAATTATTATTAGAGGATAGGTTGATATGAGCTGTTTGGTAAAACATTACGCACAGTGTTACGTTTCGCCTACGACGCGCGGTTTAGCCGGCGCGACTGCAACAAAGCGGCAGACATTTTGGCCCGTTCGGCGTCGCCGCTACGCTCCCCGCCAAGCGCGTCCAGGCATGTTCCGATGCCACGTGTCTTCATGTGCGTGTGTGAGTGTATGTGCCATTGTGCCCGACTGGAGGCGCTACGAGAATAGAAGTCACCTTCTCCTCCCAGCCATTGTGCCCGACCAGAGGCGCTACGAGAGTAGAAGTTACCTTCTCCTCCCAGTCATTGTGCCCGACCAGAGGCGCTACGAGAGTAGAGGTTACCTTCTCCTCCCAGTCATTGTGCCCGACCAGAGGCGCTACGAGAGTAGAGGTTACCTTCTCCTCCCAGTCTTTGTGCCCGACCAACGGCGCTACGACAGTATGCGTCACCTTATCCCATTGTACAATCATGTGCTCGTCTATTGAGGGGTTCCTTCTTGCCCTCAACTGCGAGAGTATAAGAGCAGCTGCTCCCGGACGCCGAGAGAGGGCTCCGATTTCTTCTGTTGAGTAAAGTGCTCTCCCGTCTCTCTACTTCGGTCAACCTGACCGCCAACTCTTTGCGATGTTAAAATAAACAAGTTGTTTTGTTGTTACCAGTCGACTCATGCTTTGCCGGGACCTTCGGATGCTTCCAGTTGTACCCCAGGCCGCCAGGCCAACGCTACCCTTGGGGCTTGCGACCCAGGTGCAACAACGGGCGTCAGCGCCGAGTTCCCACCAACAGGTCGTACCATCGGTGCGACCACAACAACCGTTGCCATCGGTGGGATTCAAACAACAGGTAGCATAAATGGAGCATTCAAGATGACGGAAAGGAAAGGTGAGGACATGTCTCTAGTGTTACATTGCCATTGTCACCATCGTGATCAGTCCATTTTATGTCTACTGCTGGACAAAGGGTCTCCCATTGGCAATTACTCCTGTCCTGCATCACTTGACTCCATCCTATACAGTCAAACCTCATTTTACCAAACTCAGATGTAACGAATTATTGTATCTAATGAAGGTGTTTTCATGTTGGTTATGACTTTGTTATTAAGGTTTGGCTTAAATGCAAATTCTGTTATCTCACAGCATTGTATATAAAATTATGCTGTACACAACAATAGAAATGGAGCTGTGCTAACTGCTCCCTTGCTAACAGAAACGGGTATTTAATGCCCCAATATGATCCCTGAAAAGTGCTGTCCACTGATAGTACCCTCCTTGAAAAGTCATGTGGTTGAGCAAGGAGATAACAGCAGGCCTGCTTTCCCAAGAAGCTTGCACATACCGATACATGAGGTGCTTGCAAGAAGTGTTGATACCTTGTGTGGGAGCCACACAAAAAATACGCTAGTCTTCATCGTACCTGTACCAAGGCCTCTATCTTAGATTTACAGGATTTCGAGTATTGCTCCCCTTAATCAATTGATGAAGCAGCTTGAACATCTCCACATGTGTGATTTGTGCAAAACACGACCACCACTACCGTATTTACCCGCGTATAACCCGCCCCTGCGTATAACCCGCACCCCTAACTTTGAACTCGGCGGAAAAAAAAAATAAGAACTCGCGTATAACCCGCACGTTTACCTGAAAAAAAAAAAAATGAGCGCTAGAAAGATGCAACTCACACTCAGTGATCATTTCGTTTTCAGAACATTTATTCAAACGACCGCCACCACGTCACTGCTTATCCGATTCTTAATCGTCGCCGCTCTCACTACTGCCATCCGAGGCTTCATCGCCACTCTCAAAGACGTAGTCGTCCTCGGAACCATCCAGACTATTACTGATCGCACATTTTTTAAAGCTTTTGCGCACCAAATCGGCCGGTATCGCTTTCCACGCATCCACGATCCACTGGCACAGCAATGGAATATCAGGCCTTCGCACGCGTCCCGTCGGTGTGAGGGCGTACATGCCGTCGGCCATCCACTGGGCATACAGCCGCTTCACGTGTGCCTTGAACGGCTTGTTCAGGCACACGTCGAGTGGCTGTAGCATGGACGTCATGCCGCCAGGTATTATGACGAGGTCGGTGCTGGTCTCGGCAAGGCGAGCCTTCACCGCATCAGTGCAGTGGCCTCTGAAGGAATCTAGTACGAGCATCGACCGGCGTGCCAGCAAGGCACCTGGTCTTCGCTCCCAGATTACTCGAAGCCAGTCACCGACTAGGCCACTGTTCATCCACGAATTTTCTTCCGCACGCACAACGATTCCTGGGGGCAGTGGAATGCTAGGTAGCGTCTTGCGTTTGAAAATCACATACGGGCGCAGTTTCGTGCCGTCAGCCAAAGCGCATAGCATGACTGTGCAGCGCAGCTTGGCATTTCCGCCGGTCAGCACGCCGACTGATTTGGAGCCCTTTTTTTCCATGGTCGTGTCCATCGGCATCTCAAAGTACACAGGTGTTTGATCAGCATTTCCCACCTGAGACAGCAAATAGCTGTGCTCCTTCCGAAGTGCGATCACATATCGTTGAAAGTTCAACTTTTCCTCGTAGGCTTCAGGAAGCCGCTGGCACATGGTTGTTCGCCGCCGCATAGAAAATCCATGTCTTCGCATGAAGCGCTGAAGCCATCCACGGCTTGCACGAAACTCACGTGGAATGTTCAATTCCCGGGCCAACTTCAGGGCTTCCATTTGCGCCATCTCAGTCGAAACAGCGTGGCCACGACTTCTCTGCTCCTCAATGAACTTCGCAAGCTGCGTCTCGAGGTGGGGGTACGCGCCAGTCTTCGGACCCCGAAACGCTCGCCTGTTCCGGTTCGTTGCTTCGAGACTCTCTTTTTTTCTTCCTCCAGTCGCGAATGCACGACTCGTCGACGTCATGCTGTCTTGCAGCAGCTCTGTTGCCGATTTCTTCGGCAGCGGCTATAATCTTTAGCTTCTCTTTCGCTGTGAAACACTGCCGTCGAGTCGCACTCATGATGCCAAAACAAAGCAGGCAAACAGTGCAAACTGGGGTAAGTACACTAAACAGCGCCTAACGCGAGGCTCAACAATGCTGGCCTTTCGTTGGCCCTTCATCGGCTTGACAAGCGTCGATGACGATGGGGATGGCGGACTACACGGGGAGGCCGCCGCACATTGCGGTGAAGCCGACCCCCCCCCCCCTCCCAAGGAAAAAATTCGCAGATAACCCGCACCCCCACTTTTTAAACGCGTTTTTTCACATTTTGGTGCGGGTTATACGCGAATAAATACGGTACTTTATGGTGAGGCTATCTAACAAGAACAAGATATCAAGATAACAAGAACAAGATATCTAACATATCTAACAAGAGATATATAGAAATGGGCTGCATTACGAGATGCAAATATTGTAATGGGATGTGCACATATGCCATTACAATGGCTAGACCTGCAATGTTTAAACCTCCTATGCATTCTAAACAAAACAAGTAAGCATGAGCTGCAAGCATGCCTGTTGCACATTCGGCATAGCAAAACTGTTAACAAGGAAGGCCTGTCATTGTTCAAGTGACACTGCTAGAGAGTGTTTCAACATGGAAACAATCTTACTATGGCAGCCACTTTAAAAAGTGGTTTTAATTTACTGCGAAAAGCAGGTACAAACTAAGAAAGAACTGACCATGTCCATCTGTTCGTGAGAATTTCAAATGACTTTTATACAACGTAAGAAAGATTGCGCAGTGATGTGGCAAATTAAAGCAGTGTCTCTGTGTCTTCAAGCCGAGCGCTCTAATCACTAGTACTTCATTGCTGCCGTCTACTGTGATCAACCATTGTAAGCGAAGAAATGGACTCTACGTGTCTATCCACAGCTGCGCACACTCCCCAGGCTGCAGGGAATGATGAACAGCAGAAAAGGAAGGGCTTCAGTGCAGTGGGGCAGGAGATGAGTATTAGGAGGAAGTTTTGGGGGTCAACCATCTTGCATTTTCATTTTGCATTGTTTGATCCATTGAACAACCATTTTCCTTTGATTTCCTTATAAAAATACATGTAAGGGGCAGAAATCCTGTCCTTAGGAAACTGCTGAGCTGATTTCAATGAAATTTATCGCACTTATGGGATAATGCTGAATTTTACCCACTGTATCATGCAGAATTTTGACTTAGGGTCTCTTCGGCAAGCCACAAGTCGAAGTCTGCGTGTGGTTGATTGATATGTTCACAGTTGTCTTGACAGCACTTAATTTCAGTGCAGCTCTGCTTCATTCTGTTTCCATGGAAAGCGCACTTGTGCCACAGTTGTGAGATGCGTCTTTGAAAATGCAAAGACGATGTAACAGTGCTACAGTAGCAGAATGATAAATGACTCCAAGAGAAATTACGTTGAAGCGTAGGCCTGATGAAGCAATATAGAGAGACCTTGCCACTCGTATGGTGCCGATGTGCCACTGTGCCGGTGCCACTGTGCCGATGCCACTGTGCCACCACTGTGCCGATGACATATAGCTGTGAAGGTTGCCTCTACTACCTTTCGGTGCGTCTACAGCTTCCAGTGCATTAGGACTGACAAGGAGAAGTGTGCAAGGCATGGTGGGGAGGGGGTGGCCTACGAGTGAGTGCGAATAACTCTGCTCGTACAATATGCATTAAAAATATTTTTCAGGAGAAGATTTGGGAGGTGCAGACGCATTCCGCTCCTTTCTTAAAAAGTGCTACAGGCACCTTTTAAAGGTTGATTCACATGGCAGATGGAATAGCTGATTTTATCTGCAGACTGAGCACAACATCTTTTAGCAACACCGAATTGTACAGTGTAAAATGCTCCACACACTGAAAGCATGTGGCACAGTGCTACTGGGCCACATCATATGTTCAGTCTGCAGACTTAATCTGTGATTCTGTTCATCATATTAATGTATATGCTGAAGCAGAGTACGATGGTCTCAATTTAATTGGCCATATCCCTTTTCACCAAGGACTGACTTGTGCTTCTAAAGCACCAAGGTCAAGCATGCGGTCACTGTTGCACTGTCAAGCCTGACTGCCCCTGTGACATTAAAGAGAGATGACCCGGCCTGCTGGGTCGAATGTTGAAATTTAACGCAAAGGTTGCTTTACATGCAGTAGTGTTTTTATACGGTGAATGTGGTGCTAGTAAGATGCAATAATTGTACTTTACAAACTTTACAAGGGTGCCGGGATATCAGTTACTTTCTGTAACAGCCATGAATTGCATTTAAGACATGCGAAGAATAAACATACTTATTGGTTTCTGTTGACTTGAGGCAGACAGCTCTTGGTAAACCTTCATGATTTTTTCAGCTTCATCGCCAGCAAACGCACTTGCTGGCAGGTTTCCGAAACGTTCCTTCAGGACCTGTATACACCAACAGCGATCGATCGACTTCACGTGCATAGCAAGCAATATATGAAGTAAGTAGTGCAGCATCCAAGTAATTTATGTACCCCTGCGCGAGTAGTCTCCTCCTTGAATTCGTCCTCGTCAAACGCTGACGTGCGAACACTCTCTGAAAGTTAAAAAAAAAATTAAATCATGGGGTTTTACGTGCCAAAACCACTTTCTGATTATGAGGCACGCCGTAGTGGGGGACTCCGGAAATTTCGACCACCTGGGGTTCTTTAACGTGCGCCTAAATCTAAGCACACGGGTGTTCTCTCATTTCGTCCCCATCGAAATGCGGCCGCCGTGGCCGGGATTCGATCCCGCGACCTCGTGCTTAGCAGCCCAACACCATAGCCACTAAGCAACCACGGCGGGTGCTCTGAAAGTTGAAAAATGTACCTTCACTATAGCGCCGAACTCAACCTGTGGAACGTACATGCACTTACTTTTGGATTCTCTTGCGCCTGATGTACTATAGCCCGATATCTCGGCGTCTTTCTTGCTAAGCAAAGCAAACAACCGCTCCCGCTGTTCCTTCAAGGCCGCCAGCATGAGGAGCATCGGAAGCGTGACCTGCGAGTAGAACTGAAAGCGAAAATGCGCGTTAATGGATGTGACATGTAAAGAAAGCCAAAACTGCAACTTACGTCATCACTACTCTGGGCATCCATCGTGAAATTCCAGAGGAACTTCACTTCTCCTATCGCCATATTCAAGGTGACGATCAAAGAACTTGAATCGATGGTCGCTTGCAGCTCGGGCGAATGTTTAGAGCTGCGTTCAATTGCAGCTGTCAATCCCTCAGAAAGGTGTCTCACGAGGCTTTTCGTCGTAACCTCGATTGCGGGGTTCAGGTCCTAGAAGAAAAAGAAAGAGCCAGATTAATTCCCTTTTACTGACACAGCGAACGTCAAACGCAACTTTGAAGTGTGCTTACTTGCCCTGCATCTGTCTTGGAGGTCGTCTTCATCGAGAATTTCTCCATAGAGGCACCTGAAGTCTGTTGCCATAATCCTGAGAGTAGTCGGCGTTGTAGTGTACTTGATTAGACCAGAAAACCTATCACAGGAAAAGCTTTTCCATGATATTGCAAACATTTCGTCAATCGCAACAGCAGACGCTCCCTCCATGTCGTTTACCTTTGGATTTTTTTTTGGCTACACCAGACTTCAAATGGAAATGAAAACGACGCGTTGTTTCCGGTGCTTCCGGTATTGGTATTTCTTTGGATCGGGTAGTTGCTCTGACTCAGTAATTTCAACGCTAATTATAATGCACATTTTTGTAAACTGCAAACTTTACATTTGTCAAACTACCAAGAAATCAAATCTTCACTATTTTCACGATCGACTGTACCTTGCGACCAAAACTGGCTTGCATTCGGCTAGGGATAGCATAAGTGAAAGGTCGAAATTCAAACTGATCGCACTTTCTGTTGTTCTGCTGCAGAGAATTGGTTCTTTATTCGATGTTGAAGAGACAGTAAACCATGGTCTGCAGCCCCCAAAGCTGGGCTGTAGTTCAAGCAGGGTGCTGATTGTTGCTCCTCTGTTCTTTGTTAGCTATGGTAGTTCACTGTATGTTGGTCTGCAGTCTCTGTGGGCGGATATCGTAAACAGTTTAGCAGTGACCTGTCGTCGCCGAGGACCGTTTAGACGCAGGCCATACCGTCTCCCAGTGGAACGTGCATTTTCTGGTTAAACTGCTGTCGGGATTAAAGATATGGACGAAGACCTTCGTGCCAAGGTTCGTCAACTAGAGGCAGACCTGAAGCAGGCGGCCGAGATTGGTAAGTTAAACCTCCTTTCATGTTTTCATTTGACATGTTGGCTTGAAGCTTAGGCTTTCAATTGTTGCAGGAAACGCTCTCTTAACCAAGAATGGGCACTTGGAAGAGGAGTTGGAAGACACTCACAAACGCTATGTTGCCACGGTCGAGGTACGTACGTTCTGTTGCCCATGTGCATTTTTTCGCAGTTCTGAATAAAGGGAAAATCAGACATCCACCCGTTCGTAGCAATTGCTACAAAGGAAACCCAAACGGGTTCCTCGAAAGAAAAGCCTCATAGTTGAAGAAAAATTCGTCCTGGTCTGGGACTCGAACCCGGGACCACCGCCTTTCCGGGGCAGCCGCTCTACCATCTGAGCTAACCAGGCGGCTAGCAGATGGCAGGGCGAAGTCGAATTTGTCGACAACACGAAGCAAAGGCAAGTGTTTGACATAGTAGTTCTGTGGAAACCCGCAAGGTGGAGAGAAGTGTCGCAGTTCTGGGGCCGTACTTCGTAACGACTCATGACACGCTCTTTTCCGGTTTCCTGGAAGAGGTGCGGGGCAGGCGGGTGTTATGTCACGCAGTTTTATGCTGTATATTCTTGGCACACAGAAATTTCGCGGTCGAGGGGCACGCGCCCAGTTGCACTCGTACTGGCTAGCTGTACCGCACCTACTGTTGCACCCATACAACGGCACGGCAGGACCACTTCTATCTCATAGATAATTGCAGGAAGCCCTACAATTGCAGCTGCTTTGGATGTTTGGTTCCAATCTGATGGTGTGGTTACTCGGTGCTAATTCATCCAAAGCAGAGCGCCTAGTCGTGTCACATCGCAGCAAGTGCATAATCTCAAGTACACAGGTCGGCCTACTCAATCACGAGCACCCCTTCCCTGACTCGTACTCGCTCCACACTCATTTCAAAGGCCTGAGATTAGAGCGGGGAAGACAAGAGCGGGCCATGACTGGCCCTTGCGCCATAAAGCACTACATATATCGCATATCACCACAGTGAGTATGAGCAGAAGTGTGTGCCGGTTAAAGTTAGTACGAACGGAAGTCACGGGCGGTGGTTTTAAGTCAACGTGAGTATATGAAAGTGACCTAAAAGTGAGTATTAGTGAGGATCTATCTATTCTGCCAACCTATGTTGAAGCATGTTCACCAAATAAAAACGGCTTGTGCAGCGGTGGAGAGGCGACTGGTCACCAGCTGAGTAGGCGCACTAGTAGGTACAAGTAGCTGCTGAATGAATGCCGTTGCATGAGTTTGGGTTACCACAGTTTGAGCTGTAATGGATACCACAGTGTGTCTTGCGCTTTCAGCTTTATGTACCTCTCCTTGAAGTACAAAACATGGCCATTCAAATGCCATGTCTGCTTCATTGTAAAGGATAACTTGGAATACCTGTGCTACTATTACAAAGTTAAACTGTACCACTAGATAAGGAGGCAAATTGGCTTAAAAATAAATCCAGTGCACTTAACTATGGCATTTCTCATAGTCTCAGCGTAGCTTTGGAACACGAAACCCCATTAAATAATAAGCAGCCAGTTCTTTAGAGGGACCGCCACCCAGGTGGTTAAGTGGCAGTGACTGTATATTAAAATATGAACTATTTTACTTTGCAGAAACTTGAACAAGAGTTGCACAGCACACGGATGAAGTTGGAATGTAGCATGGAAACAGAGAAATGTCTCAGTGCTGATCTGGAACATGCCAGGGATCAGCTTGCTAAATCAAAGAAGGAATCCTTGGCATGTCAAGTGGCACTGAAAAAGCTTCAAGCTGCTGTTGATGAAGTAAGACATATGATTGTTGAACCATGAAATGACTCTGTAGTTGCAAGATTTTGAATGGGAATTTGTTTCTCACTTTTCTGCCTTTAATTTCCCTGCCATTACTATTACAGTCTATTCTTGATATAAAAAACATAGATATAACAAATTGCAGGATATAACGGTGCAAGTCTAAAACGTTTCTCGCCAATGCCAATGTGTAATAAGTGTGCTTGCAATGAATGTTACACATAACAAAAGCATCTTTATATCAAATGCAACATTAATGTAACAAGGCTTAAGTTATCTTTTAAAAAGCATGGTTCATGAATCGATTAGTCCACTTCAGTCTTTTACGTTTTTCTCATGCTGCAGTAGTCTTTTCAGTTTTGGTGCTCAGAATGCTTTCTTTTTGCTTTTAATCATTGTCATTCTTCCTCAGTCTCTCACCTCCATTTATTTCTGTATTTGCCCAACATTTGATTTCTGCACCCCTTTTGTCTCCTTCCATTGATGGAGCTTTAAAGGGACCCCGTGGCATTGTCTTCCACTATTGCTTCAGGGTGGCTATCTTCATGGCTATGGAAAACTAGATATCAAGGAGGTTGGGGAGTTCTAACGAACGTGGGTATAACAAATTGAGTACATAACAAAGTAAATGTGAACTGTTTCTAGCTAATATCAAGATGTAATTAATGTATGCTTAGAATGATAATTGGATATAGCGAAGTTTATTTCCTGTCGTATGCGAGACCTTGAGTTGTAATAATGATTGTGTAATGACACAAATTCAAATTCAGAGTTGTGAGTGTAGCGAATAATTTGATGCCTGAAGCAAAGGCATACTCGGAGATGCTCACTGACGGGAGGGGAGTACTGTGGTCATCCTAGCTCACTAGACTGAATACTGGATATTTGTACCAACACATGTTCTTTGGCGATATGCTCAATAGATTGGAAAAGAGATTGTCGAGGTGTACTGCATGGCACGAGAACACATTAACAGTGTGTGAGCAGGACTTCAGTATCGTTGTCACAAAAATAAATGGAATGTGGTCAGTGTGTTTTGACTGGGGTGCATGTGTGAATTTGTAGTGTTGATGTAAATTTGGTCTTCCTTGTCTAGAGTCCTTTCCAGATTATCGACCACCAGTTCATAGTGGTGAATTGTACTGCATACTATGTTTCAGAATGACAGAACATTATCAGACCAGGCCTTCATGGCTGAAAAAGAGAAGCTGCAGAAGCAAATACGTCGCCTCGAAGAGCAGCTGTGTGAAAGTCGGCAAATGAATGAACGTCTCCTGTCTCACAACACTAGCTCTACAGCGAGCAGCCCCGATGCCCTGGACTCCTCACAAGCGGCATGCGAGCAGGAGATGCAGCTTGTTGTTGGACAACTGCACAATGAAATAGCGGAGCTAAAGGTGAGAACAGTGGTAGATCTGTGCATATGGCACTCGCAGCATCGGGGTACTGGGTTGCAGAGTGGCGCACTAGACTCCAGAGAGTGGAAGTCCCTGTAATTTCACTCCTCAGAATGGTGATAGTTGAACCATTCCCACTCTTGATGTGGCTGAGCTGGTCTATTCCATTCCTTCAATTCCAGTAAACGAAACGCTTTCTCTGTAATTGTTTGCTGCTTGTGCTTGCATGCCTATCGACAAAAGAAAACATAGTTTTGAAGTTTTGACAGCATAACAAATAATTTTACATACATTGTTCTTGCACTAGAACAAACACCAACGTTAACTGAAAGTTGCTGCCTTTAAGTGCACTTAACGAAGAAAGCTTTCCGCACCAGAAGTAGTCACCTATAAGTAGATACTGAAAGAGCCTCATATAGTGAACATTGAGAAATGTAATATATTAGCAAACTCTAGTTTAGCGTAGGTAATTGGCAGACTTGCTGGTTTTGTAGTCTAGCTTAATATCAACACTTAGCGTTCTGAGACTTTGTGCCCATTCCATTGAAACTCCATAGCAGAATCTCGAGCTCCCATTTGACTCCATCTGTCAGACTGGTGTCATCATTCCACTCCAGGTGTTTCAAAATGTGGAATCATTCCAACTCCAGAGTTGCTACTCTGCTGCATAATAGTATATGGACATGCACCACTATGTTTCTGTGCGGACTATAAGTAGTGCAATGTAGTCAGTGATGGGACAAAAATTCACTGGTAGCTGTCCTTTGAAGGGAACATGTATTCACCTGCACCAGCAAAGTGCCTTGTTGTGGTCCCCTTCTTCCCCTGTCTTCGCCTTCCTCGGACACTTTGTCATCAAACTTCGCACTGCTCGGGGAGCTTTTTGTATGCCAGGTGCAAGTTATATTCGGGTTTGTAAAGGAGATAAATCAGGCCATTCGGCATTCCCTGGAACGTCGTAGCGCACACACACACAGAGGGACGGAGGGGATTTCACAACCAGAAAAAAATAAAGGAAAGCATTAACCCTTTGTAGTCACATGCATTTGCCCAATTTCAGTTCGTTCCACTCAGGAGCATTCTCGTGCGTTTAGACGCCATGCAGCAAAAAAATGCTCAACTAAACAAATGCATGTTAAATGATTTATTTCAGAAAATTTATTTCCGAGGCTCTCAATAGTACTTTAGTACTGTGTGGTTGCACTTGAAGCACTCTTGTAGCGCTTGACCGCAAAGAGTTAAAGCATTCTTCTTTTGGGCAGCGATCTGCTGAAATGTGATGGCAATGTCACACTTTGGTCAGGTGATGTGGTAGCATCCACCTGCTGCTATGAAGGGATACCTTTAGCTTGAGAAATACAGCTATGAATCCATGTTTGCAGTGGAAAATAGGTGGCACACAGAGAGATGTAACATAAACAAGTACTATTTAGTGAAATGTTTAATTAGAAAACACCACATACAGAGTGAAAAAATAAATATAAAGTTGCCTTTCAGGCTTTAGTTGAGTCAGTGCTTGTGTATGTCACCTCACTTTTCTGTATATTATCTCGTTTGTGCTGTGGAAGAGGTCTGAACCAACTAATATATATATATATATATATTATCATCTGAATTTTTTACAGCTATGAATTGGCCAGTTCATGCCAACAGGTGATGCCTTAACTAATGAATACTTTGTCCTTGGTGCTCATGGAGTTGATGGCATTTACTTTGGAGGAGGGTACCATGACAATTTCTTTGCTGAAAGCTATTCGATTAGTCACTTTGACCACTGGTTTCTTTGGGGTAGTGGACATGCTTTGGCAGCAGACACCAAGGGAAAACTAATGTTGCTGGGTAGTGGGGTGAGAAAGTGCAAAGGGTGGTCATGAAGTTGAGTGTCTCTGTAATTGTAGCATTCAGAAATGCAGCTTTTAATATATTTATGCCATACTTATGTATTCTGCGAACAGTCTGCTGAAATGATGCTTCGGTTTGTGTTCTTGAAGATAACCTTGACTCAAGATTGCTCAAGCTGTAGCTGCTGCATTTTTACAGGCTGAAAAAGAAGCAGCATTGCAGCACCTTGGCGAAGCAGAAGAACGCCTGAAAGCCGCCTTGAATGACCTATCCGCACAAAAAACGCTCTTTCAAAACCAAGAGGATGAGTGTGGAGAACTTCGTGCCCAGTTGGAGAGCCTGCAGATGGACCAGGTGAGGTACCCGTTGACATGAGGGTCATTCCACGCCAAATCAACCATTTTTTTACCATCACACATATATAGCACAACAAATTTTCATGTGTTTGTTAAAGTTAGAAACTTTTTCTCCATCTGTCTTCCTGTCAAAAATTTTGGCGACAATTTAGCTTTCCTCCCCAGCTGAGCTAGAAGGCATCGATCAACATTTGTTTTTAAAGGCTCCAGTTCTTCAAATGGTATGTATGGCAAGGCAGCGATGTGGTGTGACTGCCGAAATAGTCAATTTTTCAAAAAATGTTGAGCTAAACAAATGCACGTTAAATAATTTATTTCAGAAAATTTATTTCCGAGGCTCTCAATAGTACTTTAGCACTTATGCAGCACTCATAGGTGACCATATCCCCCCCGTTCCAGTTTATTACATCATTAGATTTTTCGTAACATCTCACTTGCAAAGCTGACATGTATAGCTCTCTATTGATGCATCACAGATATTTTTAAGCCGAGAAGCAAAGCAACTTTTTCGTGCTTGAACGTGAAGCTTCTTGCAAAAAAATTTAAATTCAGTTTCTTTTCTGGTGATCTGCTCAACCTTCAAATATTTTTCATCTATTCTATGTCAACTGGGCTACAATTCTACAGTTAACTTGTGCCTTCTAGATTTTCCGATGTTCCGAGCAAAAAATTCAACTTTTGCCAACGTCAAAAGCACTTGAAGTATTCAAATATTTGAAGAATTGGCTGTTTTGGCAGTCGCACCACATCATTGACTTGCCATACACACCATCAGAATGTCTGGATCATAGAACATGCCTTTAGAGGGACCCTGAAATGATTTTGACGATTTTCTACAAACATACCGAGTCGTTAGAGTAGGTCCTTCTGATCATTAATTGACGCATTTAAGTGCTTCGCATAAAGCGTGTAATTTATTATAAGGTTTTAAAAATGCACATCGCTGCTGATTGCAGCACACTGCGCGGTGGAATTTTAAGCCGCCCCTACCCATATGACGTAAATCACCCATATGACGTCAGTGGGGCGAGCTATCTTATTGGCTGACCAGGGCGCGGGATCGATAATTTTTCCAACTTTATAGTAAACAAATGATGTTCGTAATAAATTAAATGTTAGTTAATTTGTTTTTATAAAAAGAAAGTAACAAAGGGGATGCACAAGAAAAATTTTTCAGTACACTTAAGCACTTCCGGCACACAGCAAGTGTCGTCTGCTTGTGTTACAACGTGCTTCGTCTTTGACGAGAGCTCCACCGTTAGTGTCGGTCCGTCTTTTCGCGAGCGCTATGATTCGACTTTGTTGCATTGTGGGCTGCAAACGTAGCGACTGGCAATATGTCAAGCTGCGACATCGTGTCCCTCTGCAAGCCAGTAGACGAGCGGACTGGCTGCAGCGCATTGGACTGCCGTTATTCGATGGGCGCCAGGATTTGCGCGATTGCAGCGGTCACTTTACACCGGGAGATTAGCGCAATAGCGCTTCGCGAGTCTGGTATTAGGGTAAACGCAAGTGCAAAGGGGACAGGGCCTGGCCGTGTCCCCTTGCATGTTGTTTCATTGGATGAACAGAAACACAAATGTGAATGATCTGCACGGTGCAGCTACCTGGTGGTATAGAGCTCAACCAGACACAGTAGCAGTAACAAAATGTATTCGTCTTTGCTGCTGCTGTAAGTTTTTCGCAGGAGTGTAATCGTTGACACGTTGTGTTTGTAAGTCTTTAAAATGTTTTACACTTAGTTAGAGCAATATTAGCTCCTTCTTTGGCTGGTTAAGCTCTGCGCCACTGGGTGGCTGGACCGTGGAGACCGATCAGGCAGCTCACGTACATCTACGCTAAAGTTCCTTCATCAGCTTGAGTTTATGCTTCCACCGTTCCGTCGAAACATTCTGCTAGTGTGTGGTTAACGGAATAGCAGACACGTTCAGCGCTGCGACAGAATGCTCGCAACGCACGCTGCTTCGAGAGCTCTCGCTTACAGTCGACAGCCAAGCGGCTAGCGGAGAGGTTTCGCGTAGGCGGAGGCGGGCTCCAAAACAACCGGAAGTGGACGATGTGACGTCACATCGTGACGCAGAGCCAGTGAAGGCGGAGCTTAGCCCTGGTGGCTTGGCGAACGAGTTGAGGAGGAAATGCATGGCTAGGGAGGAGGGTAAATCGTAGTTGCTTGTAGCTCCATTAATACCTAACACTTCACTTAAATTGTGGTGCGAATGTTCTGCTTAAGCTGTACCCTACGCGTCTACAAAATTTGTGTGAACCGTTTCGGGGCCCTTTAGAAAGATAAGTTGAGTGGTACCTTCTAGCTCAGCTGGGCAAGAACAATATTTTTTTTTCCATAACACTAGAAAATTTTTGGCAGGAAAGCAAAACGTGGAGAATGGGTTTTTAACTTCAACAAACATGTGCAAGTTTCTTTTTTTTTTTAGCTATTTCTGTAACAATTGAAAAAACGCTGATTTTGTTGATTGGGCGTGGAATGACCCACGAGAGGAATTCAGTGAAGAGCAAGTTCCTGTGAGGTGTGCCTCAAGCAGCATTTAACATTCCATTTTTTCCATGCAGCATTTTACCTTCTAGCATTTTATCCTGCCAGGTCACGATTTCGAGAAACTTAAACTTCCTACCATACAGTCTCACTTTGTTCACCCAGACACAGAAAATAATGGAGAATTGTATGTCATTTACAAGTCCAATACTACACTGAAACAGCCGTAAATGTTTCAAAGGGAGCTCTTGAATTAATTTTTTTACACCATTGGCACGGATACAACAAGCAGCCCTTGAGTTTTGTGATCTTACAACTGGTTAGACCAGAGGTGACCATATCTCCCCCCCCCCCAACCCAATTTATTGCATCAGATTTTTTCCTCGATAGTCATGTTTTGCCAGTCTACCTCGCCCAGTGTAAGGTTGTTTCAGTTATTCAATATTTGGCCAATCTCATTTCTCTCTCCCTCAGCTTTCGAAAAGTTGTGTATTTGTTCTTTCGCTCCGGACTGAACATGTCTGGATAAATCTCGGTTTCTTCTAGAGAGGCTCTCATTTTCTCTTTTTTCTTTTTTTCACATGTTCGAACAGCAGATCTTATTTCCTGTTTTACGGGAAGATGGGCCCACCGTATTTTCAGTGCTGCTTACGTGTTTGGATCTTTTTCTATTTTGTCAAACTTCTCAACCAGCATCAGTAACCCTACTTGTTGCCTATTCACAATGAACCCCCCCCCCCCATACACACACACTCTTAGTTGCCTTTCCTCCTCCTCCCCCATTTAGTGTGGGGGAGAGTGAGCTATGTATACATAAAAATGCCCTTAAGTAGTTGCTGCCCTAACAAAGACAAGTACTCTTTCCAAAACGTTGGCTTCAGCGACATTCATTGTTCTACCTCTGTTAATCACTTCAGACCTCCATCTTCCTATGCACTGTTCTCGTGTTTTGGACTGTTTTATGTCTGTGTCATTCAGTCTCTGCCCCACTCAATTACAGCTGGATCCCAAGCGGCGAGGGAATTCCCTCTTCTCAGAAGTGGAAGACCGGCGGCTGAAGCAGGAGCAAGAGCTCTTGTCTTTGCGCACGCGCTATCGTGCGCTACAGGAGAAGGAACGCTTTTTGCGGGAGGAAGTTCGGCGTACTCGGAACCAGATGGCCCTGATTCTGGCCACGGGATCAGTCAACAAAGCAGACGCCCGCCAGCTACGTTTGCTTCAGGCGAGTACCTACTCTGGTCACTAGAAAAAGAAACTTGTATGCTAACAATGGACTTTTTCGTAGTATGTTGCTAAATTCAAAACAATTCTTGTTACTTCAAGTAACTGCACTTACTGTGGTAGAATGCGTTCCATTCAGTGGCGTAGCCAGAAAGTTTTTTGGATAAAGAGAGGCATGTACTTGACCAGGAATGGGAAGAGTGAGGGGGGGGGGCACTTCCCCCTCCCCTGGCTACACTGATTGCACTACATCAAATTTACAGCTGTCTGCCTTATACTCTGTTTCATACTTAACAGGCAACGCTGCAGAAGCTACACAAGTACTGTGGTCATAGACATCTCTGTCTGCGCGTTTCTCACTGCAGTTGTTCTTGATGTGCGATGCTTTCTACAGAATACATTGTGTATTACAACTACAGCTTGCGAATGCAAGTTTTACGTCAAATGAAATATTTGTGCAGCTTTGTTCTTCTAGTGCGTAGCGTTCTATGTTTTGGTTGCGAGTGCAGGTGAAGCTCTATGGCCACTGGTTGCAGAAACTTATCACTCCTCTCGTATGGTGGTAAATAGGTACAAATCTCTGCCTTTGATTTAATACATGCGTAATATTTTGCAGCATATATAAGCGTGGACTTAATTTTACATTTAATTACATGACGCATACATACATTTTTTATGTGCGACACACTGCTTTATGGCCACAGATGTGAATAGCGAGAGAAGTGTCTCTGCCTGCCATGTTTGAAATGAAGTAATAGTAATCTGTGTTGCATTCATTTCAAAGAGCCTTTCTTTCTTTTTGTCCATTCCCTCACTATGCGGGTTCTGCTTTCTTGCTGAGTAGACATGTTGGGCCACTGGGTATGTGGCCAAATAGACAACTTGGGTCACTGGATACGGGCCCATTTTTGGTCTATCCCCCTCACATCAGTATGCGCCACTGTGATACAAGAGGCATAGAAACCTTAAACATATTTAGATGTGTGTATAACTTCTCTGTGCATACACCTCTTCATCAACTATTCCCTCGACAAGCATCATGCACCGTCTTCATGACAGACAGCTATGAGCTATGAAGTTGTGCTCATGTAATCTGCTACTGCTTCTGCCTCACTAACTCTACAAGATATACTGCATCAATGAACTTTACTCTGGTCGGGTTGGGTGAGGTGCCAGTGTTAATCTACGCCGCCAAATGTGCCGCCATTCAACTTCTTTCCGAAGTAAGAGAAGCTCACTCCTGCACCATCTAATGTTCTGTCAAAGTGGTGGATGTGCCACCCTCAAGCCCAGTTTTTACCAGCTGAGAAACAGACCATCAAGGGCCTCCGGAACAATGCCTCCATTACCATCGTTCCTGCAGACAAGGGGAATGCCACCGTGTTGCTCAACAGAAGTGACTGCAATGCGAAGACAAAGGATTTGCTCTCGGACGAGGATACCTACGTCACGATCCAAGAAGACCCCACAGCAAAAGCATCTCTACCATCGCCTTTTGTGTACTAACGGATATGCACCTACAATACACAGATTACCAAAACTTCGCAATCCAGGCGTTCCACTACGACCAACTGTTGACTTCACAAGGTCACCACTGCACCGGTTATCAGGTTACTTAAACCAAGTGTTGGGCCCGCTCGTCGGCAAGACAGCAACGCACATTTTGAATTCTTTAGCCTTCGTGGAGAAAGTGCGCAACATTTCTCTGGACGAAGATGACATTCTAATCTGATGTGAAGTCACTCTTCACTTCAGTTGCTGTTGACCTGGCCTTAGCAACATGCAGAGATGTCTTGTTGGCCAACGACGTGCTTGCTGAGCACAACCCTTTGGATGTACAGGACATTTGCGAGCTTTTATAATTTCATTTTAACGACACCTACTTCACTCATAACAAACAGTTCTACAGGCAGATCAACGGAACTGCCATGTTGGCTTCCATTTCTGTTACTACCCCCAACTTGGTCATGGAGTTCACTGAACAGAAGGCCCTTGCTGACTTCACTCCCAAGCCAAAAGTTGTCATCCGCGACGTAGACGACTGCTTCTGCATTGTACGAAGGCAAGACGCTCCACGCCTCCTACATCTTATTAACTCAGCAGCCATACAATTTACCACAAAGTACAAGTGTGGCAACAGCCTCCCATTCCTCAACGTCCTTGTGCGGTGAAGTGGAACCAGACTCTCATTTACTGTGCACAGGAAGGCGACTCGTACCGGCAATTGCTTAAACTTATTTATGTTGCCCGGCTTGCCACAAGCAATCCGTTGTCTCATCTCTCGTAATGCGGGCCACACGCATCTGCTTAAGTTACGACGAAATGCAGAAATAATTGAAGACAATTCGTCGCAAATTATCCACGAACGGGTACCCCAAGAAGTTCAACAAAATGTAAGCTCATGTTCTCCATCACAAGCCGTCTCCAGGCAAGTCGTTTACAAAGCACGCTGGCGTTCCACATGTGCCTGGCGTCAGCGAAGCTTTTAGCCGCGTATTCTCAAAATATGACCTTAGAATAGCTCACATGCTATCCAACAAGCTGAGAAATCAGCTTGTTAATGTAAAGGATCGGCTAGAAGGCAAGAATTACCCCAGTGTTGTCGATGAGGTACCATATGCAGCTGCATTGGTGAAGCCGACAAGTTCACAAGAAGATTAAAGGAGCACCAAAGAGACATTCCGAAAAACAAGAAAGCATCGAAAGCCCCTGCCGAACACTGACAATCACAGTTACCGCATCGATTGGGAAAACACTGCTATAATAGCTAAGGAAAAGAGTCTGATGACATGACTTTTGTTGGAACATTTGTTTATTCAGGCGATGGACAACAGTATTAACAGGACTGATGGAAATCTGCCTGCTAACTACACCCATTCCCTATAGTATCACATTTTGGCATAAAAACGACTTGCGGCTCTTGCTCGCTTTTAGCGTGATCAAGGAAACCGTATGGGTTCCGAAACGTCTGTGTTATTTTCACCTCAATTTGGTCAGTGACCGCAATTTCTTCATCATCATGTTATCTGACCTGACAAAACTTTCGTCGAACTCGTGACTACTAAAGTGTTGTTATATCATTTGGCATTGTGGTCAGCAGCGAGATTGCTACTCGGTGCGTCTGCTGATGTGCCCGTAATGTTTCGCTATTCACAGATGGCATAGGGACATGCAGGAGGTTTTGACAATCACCTTCTGTGGTTTGTGCCACAACTTTGTTTGGCTCGTTTCATTTTGGTAAGAGTAACTGCACCAATAAGCACACAACACACACGGACAGGACATAGACAGGATGAATGCAAAGTACCAATCAAGTTTAATTCTCACTTTTTTTTTATTATTTAGGAAGTGTTTGAGAGTGACATACATTGTCTTGGATACTACGGCTAAAGGCAAGAAAATGCCTTACAAAGGCCATAGCACAGAGGATTACACTTTCACACTAAACAGCAGTAACAAGGCAGAAAAAACAAAGCAAGAAAAGAAACGTCAGCCAGTAAGAGAACAGTATAAAACAGTGTTAGTACACAATATAAGTTGAATACACTAGAATGTTATACTTCGAAAATATTCAGTAAATAGGACCATGGCATACACTACATTGCAGGATGTTGGTGTTGTTAAGCAGGGATGATATCTGAGACGTTAGTGCCTGTATTCTATACTCTGTTTGAGCTCGTGGTACTACAGTTCAGGAGTTCCTCAGATTGTATAGTATTTTTTAGCATCGCATCAGAATACATATTCCAGTGCATAGTACCGTGCACTGTAATATCTTCGCAAGCGCACTGCATTGTGCAATGCGCACTTTCCCAATGTAACTGTTACTGTACTGCATAATTGATCAAGCGAATTGGACAATAATTTCGCTGTATATTTAGTTTGAGAATTGCCTGGAGAAGGCTAAGTTTCAACTGCTATGGTCATGAGTATTGGCTGATATGTTTGTGTGTGAGAGTGTTTTCCCCAACTAGGTTAATTATCAACATAGCCTCTTTTTTAATGATTTCTGCCTTAAGAGTCTGGCATAGATTTGAAGTTCCACATTGTTCTTCCTCCTGAATCTGAAACACTGTAAGGCTGTCGATATGGCTGATCATATTGAATGGAAGAGGTGCAGTCTATGAGCATCAAGTTTGATAACAGCAGCTGTAAATCAAAGAATGGTGTTGTATATGGCAAAGTGACAAGACTGGGAGTGTGCTAAAAATAATTTTTAAAACCGAAAATGATAGCCGTGACACCGAAACAAATATAAAGTACTTTTCTAATAGTCTGAATATTAAAGCAATTTCTTTCAATGTGGGGCTTGACTTCGGCAAAAATTTTCTTGAAACATTAATAATTTAAATCATCAACAAAGTAAGATCAGAATGCAATGCACTGCAATAAGCTCCTATGCAGTATTGACACCTTATTCGAGGTGCTATATTTTCTCTCTGCACTAAAATAACTTACTATATAGTAGTGGCTACAGTATTCAAAGTGCTACTTTGTCACCATCTCTGAAATAAAAGGCATTGAGATTAACAGGTTTACAAAAGTGGAAGATTCACAAGCGAAGCAGAAGAGTACTGCCGAGAACACGGTCACCAGAAAGCTTTGAGAAATGACTATAGATAAATGAACCCCTGACCTAATGATTGCTAGACATATGAGCATCGGTGCTGCACAAAAATTAAACATCAATGTCTCCCCAAGGTCAATACTGTCACCACAGTGGTAAAACTAGACTATACGTTATGTGTGATTGGTCGAAGGATGGGGAAACGAGAAAAATGAACACCTTGCAGTTTTATTTCTTTTTCATTTTCAAAAGCTTGTTGGTCAACATGCGCTGTTTGTACACTATTCAATTAACATTTAGCGTTTTGAATACTAACTGTTTGATTTGAGCACTGAATTGCATAGAAATATATGGAATATTTCTAGTGTCCTCCACTACTGTCTGTTTAGACTAGGTGTAGCTTTTAGATGCGAGATCCTGCTAGTTATTATATAATTTAAGGAGAAAATTACCTGGTAGAAGCATCTCTAAATAGGCAACTGAAAGAGAAAGGCCGTTATCACCAGCAGAAATATTAGTTTTTTGATGCTTCTAAATGTGGTAAACTTATGAAAGTATTCGGGGTCAAGCTTGCCATATGGAGGGTGGGCTTGGTTTATATGGGGCTGATTTTCCTGTTCGGTGCTAAATGAAGTGATGAAAAATGTCCTTATAAAAAGCTGAATGAAAAAAGAAATGCCGTATTTACTCGAGTAATGACCGCACCCCTAAATTTTGTCGTCAAAATTCAATTTTTTAAATTTCCTGTGTAATCACCGCACCCCGAACTTGCCGCAGCGATATGTCGTGTGCCAAGCCTAGCTAATAATGATCGCGCTTGCCATCTGTCGAATGCTACACGAATGACTCTTCAAGACAAACCAAGCTGCACGCACCAAACATTTTTAAGTAGATGCCTCATTTCATTACTTTCATCACCTACCGTACTTCCATGACAAAAAGAGGTACAACCAAACTTGCTTTTATTATGTGTAGGCTTTATAATGGTTGTGGTCAATAACAACAACAAAAAAAAGGGCGCCTTTCGTTTCTTCTCATCTGCACTCGTGAGCACGCAACAAATCGCGAGCGGCAACGATAGTAGCCACGTTTACACTGATAAGTTAAAAGTGCACCTTATTCATACGCCAACGCTTGTAGCACAGCTAAGATATTCACCCACCCTTAGCGCAAACATGCGGTATTATGATAGTAGTGAACACAGATGCCGCAGCTTCCGCAGCATGCCCGCCGTGTGTGTCTATGTCACTGGCAGCTAAGCGCGCCCATCTGTTACTGCCCCCTCAAAGTGGACATGGCTACATTATTGCCGCAAACTTGCCGATATTAACGATATTATTCATTACTGATATGGAAGAAACTGTTTCAATGCACGTAATGCACTCACGAGAAGAAAAAAAAATCGCGTTAGGCTTGCCCCGCCGGCCGCCATTTTTCTTTTGGTGCCCCGCACCCCACAGCAAATGCGGGACGAAAATTTTTTTTTTCTTTTCGCGGGAAATTTAACCCGCGTAATGATCACACCCCTGAATTTGCGTCACTTTTTTCTGACAAAAAAAGTGTGATCATTATGCGAGTAAATACGGTACTGTACTATATTGAATTTAAAGTTTTGTAATAGAAACTTAATCATAAGAAGCCAACAAACACTGACACCAAAGACAACATAGAGGAAATTACTTGTGGTGAAATTAAAGTGGATGAAAAATGAAAAAACAACTCGCCGCAGGCGGGAACCGAACCCACAACCTTCGCATTTCGGGCCCCTCGGTTAACCTGCTTTCTTCTCGTGTAATAGAAACTTGGCACATAATATCAGGTGGTTGCTGTATTTTCCATACGTTAAATTTTGTTGTGGTAACATACATCACATTTGGCTGAAGGTCTTACTGACAACGTAGTTTCGAGTCTCCACAAAATAAACACAATATAGCAAATTGTCTAATAAAACAAAGTGTAAATCTGTTTTTCGATGATATCAGCACGTAATGAATATCGGATACAACAAAGGCATTCCTGCGTCAGATGCAACTTCATTGTTTGACTGAATCGCATATCAGGCTTTTTCATAAAAACCTAATGTTGCTTATTGCAGGAGTCCCTGACATGCGCCAATGCTGAGATTTCTCGTCTCACTGGTGCCTTGGCGAGACAGACCAGCGAGCAGGCCTCACTAGATAACATGCTGTTGGACGGTAACCCCCTGGCAGGACTTCTGAAAATGGAGAGGCAGCGAGTGAAGGAATTGGAGAATGAGCGAACAGCGCTACTGAAATCGATTTCCGAACGGCAGCTGCGCGAAGATCGCCTGCTCAGGGAGACCTACGAGGCTGCTCAAAAGGCCGAAGCCTCGGAGGCCCGTCTACTAAAGGCCATGGTTCGCAAAAGTGAGGAGCAACCCTTATCTGCAGGTGAGCAAATGATTTAATTCATTGAATTTATTTCACATCATGGGTGTTGTAGACACAGAGTGAAACCCAATGCAAGCCTTGATGGGAACTGTAATCCGAATAAAAGGCAGATCGATTAGAACAGGGCTGTGTACACAATGCACCAGAAGGTACAATGACTATTTTTTGATGCTCCATGTATTACAGTAAAGATAAGTTAAATGTGCACACAATACACCACCACGTAGATTAAAGGGGTCCTGAACAACATTTTATCGAAGTGGAGAAAGGCATTTGAAGCAAAATTGGCGCTTTCAGAAATACTTTGCTGCAAAAAGTACTTCAGTGTGTTCAGTCGAAGCGGAGTTATTGGCAATCAGACGCAGTGTTCACAGCGCTCCCATTCCTTCTTCGATACCTTGCACTGCGAAGGCTACGGCGGGATGGGCGGTGCCCACAACGCTTTCAAAATGTTTCCATAGCGCACAGTTCAAATTTCATTTTGGATGTTAACGTTGACACCATGACTTCCGATTTGGGTGCCTACGACGCTCTAAACGTAAGCCAAAGCAAGCTACAGTGCGCTTAGCCACTGAACTCATGGCGGCACCCTGTGGCAGCCGCGGTATCTTCGCTACCTAGCAGACCACAGCTACCAATAGCAGCCGCGTATGGGATTCCACTTCATTACGAAATAAGTCATCCAGAAGAGACTGAGGAGCAGGCTTCTCCTGAAAAGAGAGCATTCCTAGTGTTACGCAGTGCCACCATCCAATCTTACTTCATGCAGTGTACAGTCACAATTTGTCACAAAGTCCCGTGTCTTTTAAGTAACGCAGCAGCGCCTTCATAACAGATCGTGCTGATGTTTGCATTGGCGAGTTCCCAAGGTTGTTGTTTTCCGTTACTGGGCGCTTGTCCAGTTGGTCCAGGATGGCTGAGAGGGGTGCTCTTTGCGGGTTGAAACAAGGGCACTCACAAAGAAGGTGGGCGATTGTTTCGTTGCACCCACAGGAGTCACAAAGTGGGCTCTTGGCCATTCCAATAGGAAAGTAGCACGTATTTGAAAATGCTACTCCAAGCCATAGACGGACTAGACGGGTGCACTTACGTTGTGGAAGGTCGGGCGGAATATGGAGCTGTAAATTAGGTTCCATGGTATGAAGGCATGCACTTGTTAATTCATATGAATTGCATTCAGTCAATGTTACGTCACGCGCAAGTGTGGAAAGTTTTTTCGCTGCGTCGGCTCTAGAATGAGGAATGGCAATGCAGTTGACGCCGTCATGGGCAGATTGTGCAGCTGCGTCTGCTCGATCAATTCCATGTATTCCACAGTGACTAGGCAACTACTGATATAGAACATTTATTGTGTTTATCAGATGATTTCATGCTCTATACTTTCATTATACAGCCATATTATCTTGCTGATGATAGCAGACATTTTCTGCACATCCATGTCGAAATGTGTAGAAGGCCAAGTTTTGTAAGTCTCCTTCAAACGTCATTTTTCTCTAGGTTTTGAACCCAGGAAAGAAGTCTATGAAAACCTGGGCATGGTCGAAGACAAGCCACCAGTGCTGCGGGAGGTGATACCAATGCAACCAAAAGCTGAAACCACCGCGACTTTGGGGTCCAAGTCGGCTGACAGTTCTGCAGGCAGTGGTGGAACAGAGTCGAAGAGCTGCGGTGGTGCTCGCCCAAAGGTTACGTTTGAGGAGCACAGTGTTAAAGAGAATGAGCCTGACGCAGAGCCTGACAGCAAGAAGTTTAAGCGCCGTGGCACTCTCTTGAAACCTCTGCTAGAAGTGAAGAACACCGGAAAAGTAGTGACTGAAGCCCCAGAGTGTAAGCAGCAGTGATGGTGCATTTATTCCAATGTCTTTGTGTTCACTGCCTTTTAGTTCACTGCTCTTGCTTCTCTGAAAGTGCTAGATGTGTATTTATTTGTACTGTATGTGAGGGATAATCAAGAATGAATGTTGTAATCAGTATGCAGTGGCATAGCCAGAAATTTCGTTCGGGGGGGCTCACGGTCCGGCTTCGCGTCCTCCTCATAGAATTTGTCGAGGAATCAAATACATTAAGAATAACTGCATTGCCACTGCGAAAGATGCGGCAAACGAATAGTTGAGCTGTCCAGCTAGAGGAGTAAAATATGTATGTTTTCATAAAATAGTATACTTGTATGTCTCAAAAATTGTTCCTGAAATAACTGATATCAATGCTTCCATGTTTTCTGTCTAGTTAATACGTAAAGAAAATATGACACGAACTTTAGAACTATATCAGTTTGAAACCAGCAAAGCAGTGCATGCCGCTGACATGAAACATGTAAATGCCATGAAATGAACAAGTTGAGGACGAATATTTTAATGAAACTTTGTTAGCTTCCCTGCTTTTCTCTCATTTGTATCTCTCTACCTCTGTCGTTCAAGAACTTCGTTTACATTTTTGTACATATTCAAAGACCAGGGAGAAATCTCAATAACACTTTCTTTTGTTAGAATGCATTGCGCAGGAGCAGCTATCATCGGTCATGTATTGTATTTCACCGAAATTATAGCCGCAACAGAGAGCACATGCCTTACAAAAAGCGGAACTTCAAGGGCTACGAAGAAGAATTACGGAAAGGCTGAAGTTCTTTTATTTAGTTTTTCATGACAAAATTGGAATTGATAAGGCATCTTATATAAAACCATCGTCAGAATGTACAATGCGCTTTTGTCACTCTAAGAAAGGTGCAGATTTTTAAAATTCCACTGATACGTTCAAAAATTCATTTTTCCTATAACAACCCGTGAATGGAATTGTCTACGAGCTGATGTAAAATGTGAAACAGTTGAACTATTTATAAATGGGCTCAGGCACCAAACCTGATTTTTTTTCTTATTGTGTTGGTTGTAAAATGATGCACTTCATTATAGATGCCATGTTTCTTTCTGCTTTTTTTCTTTGTTCAGTTATTTTTCTATTTTTTTCACCATGTCTTTGTGATGTTATATGTTGCAACTATTTTTCCAAAGAAATTATGTATGCTCACTCCTGCTTAAGGCCTGGCACCCAGGCTATCAATATGGAATAAATGAAATAAATATAAAAATTAGGAGTTCTGCCAAATGTACGAGGGCGAGTCAAATGAAAGTCCGCCAATGCGAATATGTGACTAGCAGCGTACTTTGTTTAAAAGTAGTCTCCATAAGCATTTAGACATTTGACCCACTGACTAACGAGTCGCGTGATTCCCGTCTCATGAGATTCCTTGGGTTGTTGCTTCAAGAAGTCTATAAGCGACTATTTCACGTGATCGTCCGACACAATTCTGGTTCCTTCGAGCTGTTTTCTTTCTTCAAATGCTCGAAAATGTGGAAGTCGCAAGGCGACAGGTCTAGGCTGTACGACAAATGTTGCAGCGTTTCCCACTTGAACTTTGCCAGTTTTATGTTAACGACATCAGCGACATGGGGACGGGCATTGTGAAGCAACATGACCCCATCCCTCAATTTCCACGTCATTTGTTTTTTATTGCGACACGCAGCCGATCCGGCCTTTTCCAATATCCGAAATGATTGAGTCTCTCTAGGTTTAGCAAATTCGGTAAGTTATGGCCCCTGACGACCGAAAAAAAGTCAACACCTTTTCGGCAGAAATGACGGCCTTCGCTTTTCTAGGGGGTTATGAATTGAAATGTTTCCTCTGTAAGCTTTGCCGTCGTCTTTCAGGCTCGTAGTAGTGGCACCATGATTTGTACACAAGAGCCAAAAACTGAGATGTTCATCAATTACGGTGTGAACCGAACCATGACGGATGTTCACACGCCCTGCCAATTCACCGATGCTTATCCTCCGTTCTTTTCTAATTAGCCTTTGCAATTGTGTTGGGGTGATTGCACGGTGGCTTTGGCACGGTCTTAGATCGTCTTCGCAACTTTCACGTCCTTGTTGAAACCATTTGCTCCAACGCTTCACAGTGGCTAATGAAATGCAACGTTCAACGTACACGGCAGCCACACGGCGACTAATTTCTTTTTCCGCAACATCTTTAGCTGTCAAAAACCTCACGACGACAACATGCTGTGAAACTTTCGGAGTGTCCATTATGCCACGAAACCAAGTTCAACCCAATGTACAAGAGCATTAAAGGACTTTTATCCTCACACCTGTGTGTCACTTTCGTAAACGAGAGAAGCATCTGTGCTATGTGCATGCCTCGCACATAATGAACTGAACCATTATAGTGCGGGGTGGGTTGGCTCACTTTCATTTCACTAGCCCTCGTGCATTAGAAAAGCGAAGATACAATGGAATATGCAAATGCGAAGATACAGCTTGATAGAAAGCAAAAAAATGTCACTGGAAACAAAGTTCACTGTACATATACACAAAACCTTGCAACAAGATATTTCCACATACCTATAAGTCTCCAATAAATCTACGTATTTAAGAAAAAGTAACTATATAAAATGCGTCAAACAAGGCAAATAAACATGTTGTGCAACCGCAGATTCACAGATCACAGCCTCCCCTCCCTCAACTCCCTTTGATGTATGGCGCGCGACAGGAGGCGGTGAGCTTCCTCCCTGCTTTTCTCTCTTGCGCACACAACATTGAGCCACCATCATCGTCAAACCCATGCCACCCCCCACTCCCCCCCCTACGCTTTCACCCGCACATGCAGCATGCGGCGCGCAGTCACGATGTTATAGCCCTTTGACTTTATACGGAACATGACGGCAACGGCAGGAATGCGCCTGGAGGGTCCATATAATTACTACCGCAATTATATAATGAGTATCCGCCAACTGAAGTGTCCCGTGGCCCATTACTTTCCACAAAAGAACAAGTAAGAAAATCAAACTTTCACTTTCAATAGGTGGAGCGCCAATAGTGACGGCACACAAGAAGGAATACAGACAGGACAAGGCGCCTTGTCCTGTCTGTATTCCTTCTTGTGTGCCGTCACTATTGGTGCTTCACCTATTGAAAGCTGTGCACCAACTAGCCCCACAACGTGTGTTACTGCAAACTTTCACCATGCGACAATTTGCTGCGCCGCAACAATGTATTTTTTTCTTTTGTGGGGCGGCGGGCATGGAAATGAAAAAATGCAAGGAAGGCATGTTGACCATAATCGAATGCCTACTTTGGGCGCCTAATGCGGCTACCGAAGGAATATCGAAGAAAACGTGAGACGATTGGTCCACAGATAACCATAGGCATGCTGCGCGGTATCGTATCCTAATTTTTCGGAGAAGTTGTGCTCAAGCGAACGCGTTGCAACCTGTCGTGCCCCCGCAGTGATGGCGGCGAGCAGCCATGCATTTGTTTCTTTTTCTCGTCTGCTAGCCAGAAAGCGTCCAAAACTATGCCAGACGAAAATCCACTCGGTCAGAGAAAAACGAACGCACATCGAAGTGCGCTGCGCGGGGATCGGGGCAACACGAGAAAAACGCATGTGCTCTGGCTGGTTCCGGCAGCCCGCGAGTAGCGAGAAAAAAAAAAAAAAGAAAAATAAATGAAGAGGCTCAACAGGTTCTCAGGAATGAAAGTCAAAGTAGAAAAATAAATAAGAACGTAGTTACCGTTGCTGGCTTTAGTACCTTGACATGAATGCTTTGGCGCAGGGGAAAAAATGTTGATATTCTTCTCCATGACATACTGCCACAAATGAACCACAACAACACTACGTCTCATCGGACCTCGCTGTGTGCTTTGTAAACCTGCCTGGTAGTGTGTTGATTTGGCTTGTCTAGTCATGGTCCGATGTAGGACGTTAGAAAAGTCAACGCACCTTTGGCTTCAAATGTTTGTAACAACATTAAGCCCACAAGGTTACGGAATTGAAAATCTAAAGCATGACTTTGGAAATGTCAATGCATCTTTCCCATCAAGAGTTTACGAGAACTTCATACCCATAAAGTCCCAGAATTGAAATCCATGCGCTCCGTCCATTCCGCGGCCTCCGCGAGATGCCACGACGAGCCCGCTCGCCATCAAAACGCCCTTGAACCTTTTTGCTCGGGAGGGGCTCCTTGCGTTACGATATGTGACTCCCTGTGCATGGGCGTTGCCGCTAAATCCAGTCCAATTTCGCAATGTTGGTGCATAAATGTCTTTTCGAGCATGAAAAGGACATTCTAGACTAAATCCAGCATGATTTCCGGTGCCGGGGGTTATTTTGGTTGGCGGCGCACGACAGCACGAAAAAATTTCGGGTGGGCTGAAGCCCCATAAGCCCACCCCTGGCTACGCTTCTGTCAGTATGCCACATTCCTTGTCCTGCACTGCAGTGCAGCACGAACGACAAAATGACCTGGAAATTGTCAAGCTTTTTTAACTTGCTGTCAGAAGCTTCTGTACATACTCCATGGTGCAATTTTCGCATCTTGTGTATCAATTTTATTTGCACTCTTTTACTTGATTGACAGTGGTGCAAGTTGTGTATATTGATTCCATGTATAATGAACCAGAATTTTTAGAATATTAATAAAATTGCTTTGGAGACAATGTTTTTCTTTCATCCGGTAACATTTGTGTGGTGGCTGCTTACCAAAACCTGCGGCCACAAGTGTCATGTACATGTGAGTAGCGCACTTTGGTATAAAATTTACCAACAGGGATAAGGTGCCTTGGAAAGGCTGGACTATGTTTCAATAGGTGGGCCTACCTTTATCAAAGGCGGCCTTGTCATTCTCGTCTGGCCATAAAGGAAATGAGTGCTATCATTGGATGTTAGCAAGCACGGTTTCTAAGATGATGGAGAAAGGAGCTAGGGAGTGGGGATGCAGCAGGAAAAGGAAAAAGGACAGAGGGTGGAACGGTAAGGTTGTTCTGGGAGTGAAAGGAAGGGAAGCCTTCAGAGAATTGAACAGAAATATTAGATGTCATAGGCAGCGTGCAACAATTAAGCGCAAGAGCAACAAAAGGACTTGTTGAATGACCATAGTAGTGCAGCATGCAGTGTGCCCGGGAATTTTTTTGTGGAAGGTATTAAGATAGCGACATGGAGTCTGGGGAAAGGACAGGGGGTTGTTAGATGGGAGCGGGTTGGTCTTTCAAGGGGCATCAATATCGGTACTTGCCGTTGGAGGCGTCGCAGCGATATGCAGAAGTGGTGCGACCCTGTGTGGTGGAGGCGCCAAAAAAGATAAGACTATGTTTGGGATTGGAATGTGGCGGTCAAAAAAAAAGAAATAGAAGTAGGAGGGGGCAGGTATACATGAGAAAAGGCATCGTACGTTTGATATATGCATAGAAGTGTGGAAGAAAATATTAAATTGAGTGGTAGGGGAGGGAAGAGCTGGAAATGGAGGCATAGGTGAGCTTAGGGGAATTGTTAGCTGGTGGCATAACATGTATCGTGTCTTTGTTAACGATATGAAAATTTTAGGTTTTAAGTTCGTCTTTAGGGATTCAAAGTTACCACGTGCCAACTTGATTGCTTCAGGTGTAGACATTTAAACTTGTGTATGAGGTACGATTCCATATAGTTCATCTCGCGCGGTGAATGAAGATTTGTTTGTACTATGTAGGAGCCCTGCTTCCTCAAATATATGCCCATGTTCATGGAGGTGATTGGCTACTGCTCTAGGTAAATTGTGTTTTGTGTCTGCACAATGGCCTTTCAGTCTTGTATGAATTTGTTGTCCAGTCTCACTTATGCATTGTTTGCTAGTGGTATACTCTAGACAGTAGCCTACATTGCTTGATGTGCAGGTGAAACGCAAAGTTACCTTGTGAAGGTAATCTGACACTGTACTTTTTACTGTAGTAGTGGATGTTATATGGACACATGTACACATGTGCCTGATCCTTCTTCCAGGGACTGCATTTTACCTGTAAAAAAAGTTGGTCATCGTTCGATGCAGGGTGCACTTGCATGTATCGGAAGTTTTTCTAATGTTATCGATGGTTCTATCAGTTGTCTGTTGTCACTAAAACTTGTGTAATCAGATAGTATGCGCGACACGGATTGTGTAGTACTTTCTGTAAGGCACATGGGCACCAGCGAATAGGCTGGAACATTTGACTGTGCTCGCAGCTATTCTTTGTTTGTTTGTTTGTTTGTTTGTTTAATACTGTTAACCCCCGAAAGGTCATTAGAGTAGTCGAGATAGAATCAATATTTATAATACAATGAAGAATCATGCTGAACAATAAAGAGAACAATAATAATAATAATAAAGGCACTGCTTATTTCACATATATTTGCAGTAGTAATGATGCAAACATGATTAGACTCGTGACCACAGTGTGGTGTTATAGAACTAGCAGATCAGAACACTTCTTGGCCTGAATGAACTAGAGCATGCAGCTCATTTAGAAATGTATTTATTGAAGGAGAGGAAACCAGTGAATTGGGTGGACTGTTCCATTCCCTAATTACTCTTGGAAAATAGCTATATTTAATAGTGTCATTTCGTGCTAATGGGGGTTCAATACACATGCTATGTCTATGTCGGAAGTGTGTGTTGGGCGATGATTTGAAGAAATCGGACCCTTTAATTTTAGGTTTATTATGAATGATGAGGAAGACAACTTAATGTCCAATGTTATCCTAATTTCTGAAGCAGGAAAATTTGTATTCCGGAAGATTTGCACTCTGGATTGGTTGTGCTTTGAGTGTAGCGTGCTTTTGTGGGCACAGGTTTGCCCAATAAAGAGTTAGTTTCTTGATTCAGTTTTGCTTTCGTGTTCATTGTCACTGCAACGTAACAAGCCTCAGAGCAACTGAGGTGGCCAGGGGAACCGGATATCTTTGTCCTTGTTTTGGCATGTACAAGGATGTCCTTGAAATTATTAGTGTTGCATCTGTAGGCTATTCTGGACGGGACAGGAAAGATTTTATTACGCTTCTGGTTGCTAGTGAGAATTGGGCAGTACTTATTTAGGATGTTGTTCACGTTTCGGAGTGCATTTGAGAATTTACCAGTAAGATGTGTTGTTGGGAGTTTAGAGCGGGTCTTGACGGCCTCGGCTCACTCAAGTTTGGCTGCGTCAGTGTAGGTTTTCTGAAGGGCAGTGTTCAGGTGGTTCCTATTTGATAAGGTTCTATGTAATCTCGATTTTTTTTTTCTGTGCAAATGCAATGTAGTCATGTGGCTTGGCCTTAAGAGGTGACTTGTTTACAATGTTTGGGATGACGGCTTGCATGTTCTAGGTATTCTTTCTCAGAATATTTCCTATGCAGCATCGTCCTTAGTGTCTCATTGTCAATATATAGTGTTGCGTCCAGAAAGTTTATGGCGCCCAGTTGAAGATTTCGATGTGTATTTTATTGTTGGGCGAAAAGGATTTAGGAATGTCACGAATTCATCTAGACTGTCCTGACCATGTCCCTATAATATAAATATGTCGTCTATATATTGTCGGTATGTGTGGGGTTTGTCTGTTCAGCGAGATAGGAAATCTATGTTTCTACAGTCTCCATAAATACGTTTGCATAGGTTTGTGCAAAAGGTGTAATTATATTTGTCCCATGTATATGTAGCTAGTAATTGTCCTTAGTTCGAAGTAGTTCGTCTGTAGCGCGTGGCCTCCAAGATCGCGCCTGTGTGCTGCTTAGCGTAGATACCGCGGCCACCACGGGGTGCTGCGACAAGCCCTCTCATAGTAAGGTCCCTGTCTCGTAGTCAGAACGCTCTGACAACCGCGTGCTCCGATTGGTCTCTGTAAGGGACATAGCTCTAGGCACCCGAGTGCCCATATCATGTTGAGAGCGCACCGCGCATGCCTAAATTCGAAGTGGTGTCGTAAAGAGAGAAAGAGAGAAAAAAAAAGGAAAATGCGCAGCTTCTCGGCGGGGCCTTACACTCTTGCCCCCCCGCCCTCAGTGTTGCTTCCAGTGTGATAGTAGAGACAAAAAGAGAGAAAGCTACCTCTAACTCCACTTGTACTTCAAGGATTCCAAATATGTTTGCGACAGGAGATTCCTGAGGTGGCGTCCTTTGATAGTGAACACATTCTATGATTAGTTGGGAAAGTGTTTCAAGGCCCTTTAATATTCAGCCGTTTCCTGCCAACTAAACACATGCAGGGTTTCAAAAGAGATACTTTAACAATGTAAAGTTATTATGGTTTTTTTTTGGTCCATCCAGCTGATGTAAACTGAAATTGTTGCAGAAACCGTCGAAGATGATTGTCAAAATAAGCGACTAGGTTATGCAGGCCGCAGAAATCAGATGACCACAATATTGTTATAGACCTCGATACGGTGATTGATAAAGATGTCATGCATTGTCGAGATGTTTTGGTAGACCAAGAGCATGACGTCGAATGATGGAGATGACGGTTCGACGACGATGACAGCATGACCAAGATGGCATGATGACAGTGTTACGACCAATGTCACGACAACGGCTGCACACCTTGGCTTTCTCAATCGCTCTTTTACTTCGAGGAGTTGTGGTGTAATAGGTGCCAAGGAGCTCAGTGCCATTTGCTTGGGGCCCATCACGCCACAATGAATTGATGCCAACTAGACCAAATTTCAGTTCTTTATTCCACGGAGGCCAGATACTTAGCCCGACCGTCCACTTTAAAATTATGTCGATCCGACGCACTGTCGAAATCTGTCTAAGCGAAGCTGGGGTGAGCCAGCAGGACGAAACTGTGCATCTCTGCAAGGTACACGCAGCGCACTCAGTCTCCGTAACCATCAGCCTACACAGTAAACTGATTTACACTCCTTAGGGTCCTTATGAATGCAAATCGGTCTACACTCTTAAAAAATTTCACACCCTTTGGGTCGTGTCCTGTCCCACAGCAATAAATATAATCTGCCTTGCCTGCGTTTATTTAACGCTGTGAGGCCAGTACTTCTAAGTCATTAACGGCTTGCGCTTTATGAGCGTGACACAGCATTCTCGACAGAAAAGTAGTGAGCGCCGAGCTTTCAAGAAAGGCAACGCAAGCACGGCAGATGACAATTATCGTTGTGGGACAAGATAAGCCCCAAAGGGTGTAAACTTTAAAAGTATAACTTACATCTGTAAAGGTGTAAGGTACACACTCTTAAGAAGGTTTGTGCCCTTTGGGTATTACACTATTTAAAATATTTATGCCCTTTGGTGCTTATCTTATCCCACAGCAATAATCGTAATCTGTCTTGTCCGTATTTCATTTCTTTAACGCCGCGAGCCAGGTAGTTCCAAGTCACGAACAGCTTGCGCGTTATCAGCCTGGCACAGCATTCTCGACAGGAAGGTAGCGAGCGCCGAGCTTTCAAGAAAGGCAACGCAAGCACGGCAGATGACGATTATCGTTGTGGGACAAGATAAGCCCCAAAGGGTGTAAACTTTAAAAGTATAACTTACATCTGTAAAGGTGTAAGGTACACACTCTTAAGAAGGTTTGTACCCTTTGGGTATTACACTATTTAAAATATTTATGCCCTTTGGGGCTTATCTTATCCCACAGCAATAATCGTAATCTGTCTTGTCCGTATTTCCTTTCTTTAACGCCACGAGCCCGGTAGTTCCAACTCACGAACAGCTTGCGCGTTATCAGCCTGACACAGCATTCTCGACAGGAAGGTAGCGAGCGCTGAGTTTTCAAGAAAGTAGATGCAAGCAAGGCAGATGACGATTGTTGATGTGGAACAAATATACGCCCCAAAGGGTGCAAGTGCTTTTAAAGTTTATCTTGTCCCATAACAATAATCATCTTGCCTGCATTTCCCTTTTTTTAACGCGCCCAGTACTTCCAGTTCACGAACGGCATGTCCGTTATCAGCATGCCATATAATCCTCGACAGGAAGGTAGCGAGCGCAGATATTTCAAAAAAGGAAGCACAAGCAAGGCATCTGCCTTGCTTGCGCTTGCTGACCACTGCTGTGGGACAATATAACCCCAAGGGGTGCAAACATTTAGATCGAAAGCTCTACTCCTCGAGGTACATCCCCCAAGGTCAGTCTCCGTGCGCGTTTGACCTTCAGTCGCCGGCGCACAAGTGTGAAGGTGGGACGTCAAGTTATCCGCTGCGGAGAGGCGTCGCCGCTGTGTGCCACGTGATTAGGCGGGGGTTCAGCAGCTGCACATTTGAGCAGCAATGGTGCTCGGTCACTCAGTCTCGCTATGGATGAAGCACACGCCGGTGCAAGCGCGTCAACTGTTCGCCGCAGGCGCCAGACTGAGTCTGAACATTATAGTAACCCAAGTTCTAACTGCATGCAAATACTTTACAGACCATAAATCAGTCTTTACCTTAGTCAAGCCACAGCAAGACAGTTATGAACCCTTTGATGTGCAATAAAACATTCAAAGAAGCAAAACTGTGTCTAACCATACTTAACAGAGCTTTCGCTCGTGTAACTAGGTTCAAGCCACGTTGGACTCCAGTCACTTCTTTTAAGTATGCAGACAGAAAACACTCTTAAGGGTACGAACCGGTCTGCAGTGCAGTAGGTGGCGAAGAAGTGCGATGGACCGTATGTGCAGGTGCTTTTCAGCGATGTGCACCCTATGCAGAGATGGCCCATGTGACGTGATGCACAAAGCGTGACATTTCAGCGCGCGTTCAGTGCCACAGTATCGGTGTCGTGGCAATCGACAGCGCAGCGTCGATTCTTATTACACATCCCCTCCCCTATGACATCAAATAACCGAACATTTTCCTTCGCTCAAGGGCGGCAATGACAGTTACGAAAACATTTTCCGGTCACTTCACTGCAGAGCGAACTTCATTACTCTGAGGATCGCAGAGCTCTGTTGCTCTGCGATCCTCTGTTATCTCTTCTCTATATTTTCACAAAATAGTTCGAAATGAGTAAGCATGTTCTGTGGAGTAGGTGCTGAACTTACCCCAGCTACGATGACAACTTTTTTTTTTTTTAGTGTTTACTCTAAAACAATCCTCATACAATAATCGTGTATTGCTTGCGTTTCCTTTCTCGGAAAGCTCTGCCACTCGTTATTCTCCTGTCAAGAACGCTATGCCACGCTGATAACGTGCAAGCTAGGCCTTCGCGACCTGGAATTACCGGGCGCACAGCGTTAAAGAAAGGAAAGGCACGCAAGATAGACGATGATCATTATTACAGCGAAGCTGTATACCTCTACCGTCCAAGATAATGTTCGTGTCATTGGCGTGGTGAGCAAGAAACTCCCTGTACGTGGGCCGATCCCGGAGATAGTGCAATGCCGGGCCGATCCGCGGCGGAGGTGAAGCAGGCGTTTACGGGGGCCGATCCCGAAGATAGTGCAATACCGGCCCGCAGCGGAGGTGAAGCAGGTGCTATGCACTCCCCATACGCGGGCCGATCCCGAAGATAATACAATACCGGACCTACTCGCGGCGGAGGTAAAGCAGGCGTTAAGCACTCCCCATACGTGGGCCGACTCCGTATATAGTGCAATGCCGGGCAGAGCCGCCGCGGAAGTGAAGCCAGCGTTAAGCACTCCATATAAGGGGGCCGGGGTTGTTGGAGAAGTATGGGAGAGGCCTTTGCCCTGCAGTGGGCGTAACCAGGCTGATGATGATGATGATGATGATGATGATGATGATGATGATGATGATGATGATGATGATAAGGGGGCCGATCCCGAAGGTAATGCAATACCGGACCTACTCGCGGCGGAGGTGAAGCAGGCGTTAAGCACTCCCCATACGTGGGCCGATCCCGAAGATGTGCAATGCCGGGCCGACCCGCGGCGGAGGTGAAGCTGTCGATAAAAGCATTCCCCATACGTAGGCCGATCCCGAAGATAGTGCAATGCCGGGCTGACTGGTTTAGCAAAGGATTACCATTCTGTGGTTACCATTGCTGCTACCACCCAGATGTGCATGCGTTAATGTAATCCTCGCGCGTGCGCGCAGGGGGCGGTAGGCGACATCGGTGGAATGGTATAGCGCTACGCTAAAGTACTTTGATAAGTTCACCGAGACTTTAATTCTTTCGATAGTTCACTTAAAGTTAACTTCCCCCTTGCCTTCCCAGGATTGTCTGTGGCTTCAAATGGTTGTTACCCAACTGACACCAAGCCCCGCTATTCACCATCTCGCTAATTTTTCGTTGCAGCGTTCTAGCCAGTGGAAACTTCACGTAGGCTCATGGAGCATATTGTAATAATAAAAAAAATAGAGCAGCGCTGACGGTGATATCGTGTGACGAGTTTTGTTAACCAAAGTGCGATGAACGGTGCGCTGAATGTTTACGGCAATTACCGGCTGTAGTCCACTCATCTTCTATCGTAGACCTTTCTGCAGTGACGTAATTAAGTGATGGTGTTTCTGTGGGTATTCTTATGCCGAGAAGAGTCGTGTAACACAACAGCGCTTTTAGCGCATTATACTTGATCAGTCTGTTACAAGCTGTCGCCACCTGCACTGGCGCACCCGTATGCGTCTTCCGGTATTACCGGTATTACCGCCTACGTTGCATGCTAAATCTCTTATTTGTCCTATGCGTCTGGCATAGTCTACAAGAAGTGACGCTCCTATTTTCCAAGTGTGGAGAATGTGCGGTGAATGGGGTAGCGCCACCAAGGGGCGATCGTAGGAGAGTGCACTTACCGTATTATCCCGAATCTAAGCCTCCTTGCCCCGTTAACAGAAATGATCATGCCGAAAATTATTTGCGCGGAAAGAATGAATGCTGTTCGATATAATCTCCTGACGTATTCTCCAAAACATATCGTCCCAAATACACTCGATAGAACAGACAGTGTGCACGATTGATCGACGATATTGTTAGGAAGAGCTTGTGCATGAATGGGCCGACAATGCAGCAGTACCTCGCAGCACGAAGAAGACGAGGTATAGAGAAGCAAACGTTGCGCGATCTGTTAGTCGGGCATGTCGTTTTCACACTGAGCACGTGCTGGTGGGCGAGTTGGTTATATGTGATTACAACGCAGGCGCCAAATAACACAACGGACGAAGGAATGAGACACGAGACAACTACGTGGTTGTCTCGTGTCTCCTTCCTTCGTCCGTTGTTTTATTTGGCGCCTTCGTTGCAATCGGTTTTCACAGATTTGTACATATATTGTAATATACACTCTCCTATCGATTCGTCGTGATATCGCGAATCATAATCACCATCATCAACCTAATTTATGTTAATTACAGGACGAAGCCCTCTCCCAGCGTTCTCTGCGTACCCCTGTCTTGCCCACACAGCTGTGGAGGCACTTTTGTCTTTCTTGAAGGCGACAGGCCTGTGTGAACGCCTTTGACTTGGTGAGGCCCGCCACGTATTTCCTTCTGCCACTCCTCTCTCTATTTCATCCTTCTATTCCCCCTCTCCCATCCCCCATTGTAGAGCCGCCAACCAGACGCATTTCTGCTTAACATACCTGCCTTCTTTCTTTCTCTCCTCTTCCTCCTGTCTTGACGTCAGCGGACTCAATTCTGTACCTCCAAATATCCTAACTTCACCGCACTAGCCAATCCTCTGCGGTCTTCGACTGCGCTTCCCTCCTCATGAAACTCATTTTGTTACTATATATGACTATAACAGACCAATGGTTATCTGCTCTAGGGGAGAGTGTGTAGGTATGGGGAACTTCTGCTTTAATATTTTATTTCTTTGGTCAATACGCAAAGCAATAGCCGTGTGAACATAATGAAAGAGCCTATGTGGCATATATGACCAGTACAGCGCCCTAACGCTGGTAAAGACTTCATAGAAGAATACATCAGAAAATGTAGCGCTGTTCGTCCCACAGCATCCTACCTGCAGGGAGGAAATGGATTGTTCTCGGGAGGAATAAGCCAGTCACTGGTATTTCGCAAAATTAGTACTAATGACCATTGTAGGCTGCGACAACCATGTAAAACACGAATCACTGTTGTATACTATCTTCGTTGCTCCGGTTTGCTTAGGATTCGCTGCTTGCAAACGATATAAGTCTGGTTGTTGGGTTCACCTGGATGGGAAAGTAAAATTTCCGGCTATTTTAATTAATTTATTTTTAACCAGGCTAATGATGATGGTGATGATGATGATAATGAGTAGAGCCAAATTTCTCAGTCCTCTCACCGTCCCCTATCTGTCCAGTCTCCCCTACGCTGTACACATTATTTATCGGCTAACACTAGTTTGCTCTAATCCACACATACGTCCTCCTTTCTCTTAGCGTTATGCCTATTGGTTTCCCCCCCCCCCCCCCCCGTTCCAGTGCTCATTTCGTGGTTTTTAGCTTCTCCTCAAGCTTTATCCTCCAAGCTTCTATCATAGGTCAGTGCGCGGGAAGCATGAACTGATTTATATGGCATTTTTTCAAGAATTTCGGTGCTCTGCCGGTCAACACTTGGGAGTGCCTTTCATACGCGCTGCAATTCATTTTGATTCTTCTGGAAATTTCCATCTCATGATCCGAGTCCCCTGTGAGTGACAAACTTATTTTTCGCACTACTTCCAAAGGCTTACTGTGCCGATCACGCATTGTCCTCGTGTCGGGCTATTGAACGTTACCTTAGTCTTATACATACCAATCTTGAAGAAAGAAACCAGACACTACAAGCACAAGTAAATTAATCCAACCTTGACCTCAGAAAGGCCAACCTGGGTAACACAACCGCAGCTGTGCCAGACGTGGGTCCGACACATTCAATCCTCAGACGAACCCTCAGGCACTGTCAGCTAAAGTCTTCAATAATTTGCCAACGTCTCCAGCAATACTGAACAGGAAATATCATCTGCAAACCGCGGGTTTTTCTCTCAAACATCCTTTCCCCTCACGCCTAATCTTTCCCTGTCTAACAGCACGAATACTTCCAAACGTGCAGTGACAACGAGAATAAACGACTATACATAAAGTTAAGGATTTACAGCGTTAACAAGTTTCCCTGGATATACCTATGCAGCTCTTTAGAAATCATACATCCCTACGTATCCTTACACAGGGTGTCCCAGATAACTTTAGCCAGAGTTTAAAAATATGCCGATGCCCTCAAAGACGACGCGACCAAATGCATGTTACTGACTATTGCATGGAGTAATTCAAACTATTTTTTGTGTTCTGCTTAATTGCGTAATTAGTCAAGATTAATTAAACAACTTCGGAAGCAATGAAGTTCGTCAAAAAATTTAAAGGACGCTTAAGCTTCGCCTTCAAGAGTGGAACGCGATAGCGTTATCGCACCCCATTCGCATCGCCCACTCAAACGATCTACGCGAGCCAAACGTCGCGATCGGCACGGACAGCCGGACCGCGACGCGCCGTGAAGGCGGACGCGATCATAGTGCGAGTGGCGCGCCACGTGTTGGGGCAGCACCGCACATTGCGAGGAAGGGGTCTTCTGTGTTTGCCGCAAGATGGCTCCGCGTGTGCGCAGAGCGCAGAAGAAATGTAGCGGAAACGTACTTTGCTACTCATGTAACTGCGACTTCTGTAATTTACATGCTCATAATTACTGATATACACCGCAGTATAACTTTCTACGGCACGTTTCTAAGGCAACACCGCATTCACTAGAGGCGCTTTTGTCCCGCTATGAACCATCGAACTCGTGGCTGAGTGGTCGCGTCTCAGTCTCACACTCCGGAGACACTGACTGGTTCGATTCCCACCCAGCCCATCTTGCAAATTGTTTCTTATTTATAAATTGCCTTCCGGGATTTTTCGCTCACGGCCAACGCCGACGACACCGGCTTTTCTGCGACACGAGCTCCTTAACGCTATCGCGTTAAAACTTCCCATTGTAAATTTGTAGAGCGTTTACAAAACGTCTGATTAGACAGTTTCTAGCTTTCGGTCTATTAAACATTAGTGTTTTTCAGCTTACGGCGGATACCCGCGAAGAAAAAAAACACCACGTGACATGCCCGCTTGCGCGTCGTGACTGCACTGCTCTACATGGTCATTTTATGTCCTGATTACTTGACATATAATTGAGGAAAGACATTTCTAATATCTTAGTGAAAGAACATTATAACTACTTACTTACTTTACATAACTTGCTTTACTTACTTATCTTTCTTTCTTTACTTGCTTACTTTACTTACTTATTGTACCCTAAAGGCTTTACAGCGTTGTAGAAGGTAGGCAAGAACACTCGCAAATTTCACAAAGCGCACTTTACAGAATAGACAAAAACACAATATAAGCCCACTTGAATTAAAGGTGTGTTTTGTACCTCGATTGGTATTTACTTTACTAGATTCAAAGACGTAATGGCACAAAACTTGCGACATTATAGTATGGTAAGTTACAAAAACAGATTTACCGCGCGTGAACACGAGAACTTGCGAATGAAGCGGCGGTAATATGACGAATCTTAGGCAGTATATCGAGCTCATGTACTGATCACCAATGATTCCAGGACTTACACAAGTCACGATGTCTTCTGCAGAAAAGGTGGCAGGGTGTGCCTGTAGGATGAGAAAAAAGTTTCTACGTTTCGGGACTTGTCTGTATACAGTTGGCAACACCGGCCACGGCAAGGTTTAGCTTACCGATCGCAATTCACTCACTGATCATTGAATCATGGATATCCATGCGGTTTAACATTCCAAAGTAACGCCACAAGACTATAATGAGAGCCACTGTAGTAGAGGTCTCCGAATCACTTTTAGTGTGCACATAAGTACACGAGCGTTTTTCCCCCATATAACTCAAATCAAAATGCGGCCGGGTATCGAACCCGTGACCTCGTGTTCACCTGCGGAACGCGTGACGCACGCACCGCAGCGGGTCATTTTTCTTTCCCTCACGCTTAAAACGCTGTTTAAGTGTATAATATTCAGCTTCCTTGCAGAAAATATTCAGAGTCATTCTACTCTGTGAAGGTGCGTGACCAGCGAAGCTGTTTGGCGCACGACACAGAGGTGACCCAGATTGAACAAAAATACAAACGTTTTTATTGTCCTAACCTGTGGTCGTCGTGGCGATACGTGGAATCCCCGTTACGACGACAGAAGTGAAATTCTACGCTGGAATGATGAGCCGCAACGGAGCCACCTGGGGAAGACGACGACGCTCGAGCCATTGCTGATGATAATAGTTTTTTTGCACAACGAAACAACTTGTGGAAGAAAACGACGACGACGAACGCGCGAGCATTGGTACTAGCGCGTTAGCGTGGTTGGCGTGGTGAAAAAGTTGTACAATAACATTTTTTTTTTTCAAAAACATCTGTTCTTATACCCTTGTGCATGGGACCTCTTCGGGTCCCACGTGTGACCAAGGTAGTTCAAAGGCGCGTTACAGGCTCCCGGGCCCACAGGGGTACGTGCCATTGAATTTGGACCCTTTCTGCACTATTTCCAGGATCGGCCCACACGATAATTTGTTTTTGTCAACAACTCGGAACATTGTTTTCCGGATCCTAGCCATAGAGTGCTCCGCTGTAAAAAGAAAAAAAACACCAAACTGTAGGGAGATCCAACCTCTAGTTGACGCCAATGAAATACAATGTCTTCCCGAGAGAGCTGAGGGTGAGGATAAGTTGAGTGAACCATAAAATTCAATCAGATGTTCCCAGCGTCTCAAACGGTAGCATCTACGTCTTCGACTACAAGCGCAGCGTCTCAGCGACAGCGTCTCGAAACACGGCTGCCACGAAGGAATAATGTGAAAACGCTCATCTTACCACCGCTACCAGCGCATGGCGGTACCGCCACCACAGTGCGGTGGTACTGCAGGGTGGTGCACCACCGGTATCAATACTCCGTTATCGCCGATACCGATACCACCGATGCCACTGGGAAATCTGGTACCACATCGACCTTCGGCACTGGCGCATACTTTTCTTTAGATTGCACTATCTCCGGGATCGGCACACGAAAGAGACTAGAAGCATACCCGGCATGTAAAAGTGCTGGTAACTCGCCAAGAAAGATTTAAAACTACAGTGCGTTGAACATTACGATACTGTTTATTTCCCTCAGCTTCCGTGTCTTCGGACATGAATACCCTCTCTCACTTTTGCCACCCGGTACACGGAGTCGGAGAAAACGACGCTTAGCTTCGAGTAAACACGGCAACTGTCGTGGCCCACACATCCCGGCCACTCAAAGAACCTCTTGAATAGGCGACCCTCCATCGTGCTACTTGCGCGATCTTGCCCTCTCTGGCGTCAAGCGACCCTAGAGTGTACAGGGACGGCGCCACGCGAAAGTCGAGCGGCGAGCACCGGAGAAAGCAACCATCTCGGACCAATCGCGTGAGCTTATTCTTCGTTGTTTCCAAGAACGCGCACTTGCGCTTGTTAGGGAACGTTTGTTTCGTACTTTAGCACGAAGGCGCGTATAGCGGAATGCCGCGTGTACCTTCGTAAGATGTGAAATCGAACGCGGAATCAATGTTGAACTAATGCTTCCTCTCT
>NC_134572.1:108181508-108214008 GCF_050947875.1 Dermacentor variabilis
TCTCAGACTATGCAGAAAATCATATATTTCATTTTATGTGCCGCTTCCTTTTCTTTAATTGCAAATTAATGTCACACGTTTGGCAGCCAACTGCTAAATAGCTGTAATAATACGCTTCACCCATCATCATCGTTCATTCACACAGCAAGCTAACGTAGTGCAGAAGCCGGCGACGCACGGTACTTGTTGCCATTTAGAATAAATAAGTAAAGCAATTCAGCTTATTTGCCAAATTTCGTTCTTGAAAGTACGCGCTCAAGTTAATATCAATCAATCAATCAATCAATCAATCAATCAATCAATCAATCAATCAATCAATCACTCGCCGTCGTTGCTCAGTGGCTATGGTGTTGGGCTGCTGAGCACGAGGTCGCGGGATCGAATCCCGGCCACGGCGGCGGCATTTCGATGGGAGCGAAATGCGAAAACACCCGTGGTACTTAGATTTAGGTGCACGTTAAAGAACCCCAGGTGGTCGAAATTTCCGGAGTCCTCCACTACGGCGTGCCCCATAATCAGAAGGTGGTTTTGGCACGTAAACCCCCATAATTTAATTCAAATCAATCAATCAATCAATCAATCAATCAATCAATCAATCAATCAATCAATCAATCAATCAATCAATCAATCAATCAATCAATCAATCAATCGTTTTTTAATTCAGTCTTGAAAGGCGCATTGGATAACCTGTGTTAGCGCAAGTGCAGTACGTGTGGCAATTAAGAAACGAAGCCGCTATGCTCTCGACCGGTTGAATGCTCTCGAGAGTGAAGCGAACTTCACCTCTTGCCTTGTTCGGCTTTCTCACTCCAGCATATAGTGTGCGTCTCGACGCTTCACATATTATGCTGCAAGGGCAGGAATAATAAATCATATTTCAATTATATCCCTTTTCGTCCTTTGCCACTGTCCTCAGTGTCTCCCGTCACCTACATTATCACGAGAATCGGCCAGTCCGAAGCTGTGGGCTATGAGAGTGGGAATAAAATGAAGCGAAAAGAATCGCTGGAATTATGCCACTCTGTAGGGCGATAGCTAAAGCTCATACGCTCTAAGCGGTTTTAATTCTTCTGCCAACCAACTATTGGCTCGAACTCGGGCGCCGTCGCCTGAACACGGTTCTTTTCTTTTTCTCTTCCCCCCTAACCCTTACGTGATTCAAAAGGTCCTGTACGCGTCGAGGTGAGCATGTTCGTCCTCTACATACCCGAGGTGTCGGAAAACAATATGGTAAGCAAGATCTCGTTATGTTGCCTATGGTGCTACTTGTGGTGATGACGGTACCGTGGAGTCCCGCTTATAGGGGTGATGATGGTCAAGGAGGCCGTGAAAATAGTTGGTGTGGCACTCACCACAGCCGCCCCTCCAACCGCCCCCCCCCCAAAAAAACATATGAATAAAGAGAAATAGGGTCTCCGGGCCAGTGCAAATCAGCGCAGAGTCACTTCGTGGCATACATGGGCAGTCCGGTTTGTATCTCGCCATCTTCGGCAGACATCCTGGCGTCACCAGCAACTCACAGAAAACAAACCCATCGGCCGCCTCCGAAATCCGGTCCCTCGTCCATCGGCTAACTTCCGGCGCCACATAAAAGCAGATGCCGCTCTCTGAAAAGGTTCAATGGTGGCCTATAACGACGCGAGCTGCAAAGACAAAAAAGTGGTTACGTCCACCGTGGTGCCAGGGCACCCATCCGTAAGTGCCAGTTATGTGTACCGTCTGACAACTCCGGTCCCATCGGTCAGTGCTGAACTTTTGGCCCTACAAGAGAGAGAGAGAGAGAGAAACATTTATTTCGACCATCGAGGTCGTTGCTCTTGAGGTCGAGTGGGTGGTGTCCTGATTCCAGGACTCCACTGGCCATGGCTGCTCGACATACTTGCTGGACGAGAGCTTCCTGTCCCGCCAGGTTATCGCCGGTCAGCTGTACCCTCCCACCGCTCAAATGACGTGCTAGGCGTCTTTAAGTGTTGAGGTTGCCCCCGCACCCCCACGAGATGTCAAATAGTGTAGGGCGTGCGTCGCCGCAACTAAGGCAGATGACGCGATATGTTTGTGGGTACATTTTGCTGTATCTCTGTAGGTTTGGGAATGTGTTAGTCTGAATAAGCCTGAGAGCTACTGCCTCTTCAGTGCTGAACTTTCTGTGGGAGGGGGGGGGGGGGGGTACCCTGCGGTTGAGTCGCTGAATCTCGAGTCGGTCGCAGTAATTGGATGGCAGGGGCACGAAGGTAAAGGGTGGATATTGATGAGACGATTGGTTTTGCCCCGCTCGGCTGACTGGCGCTCGAGCTAAGGCGTTTGCCCTTTCGTTCCCCTCCAGTCCCGCGTGGCCCGGCGTCCACGTGATTTGATGGGATTCTTGCAGCCTCGGGTTGGCCCTACGAGGCGCAATAAACTTGGGGACAGCTGCTTCTTCGTCGCCGACATCGATCATAATAATACGCACTGACTCCCAGGGTGTCGGAACGAAATGTTTTTCGTTCTGGTTTTAGTTTCGTTCCACTGAAAAGAGTTCCGTTCTGGTTCTGCTCCAGAACGAAAAAAAAAAGTGATCCGCAATGGTTTATAATGGTTTCGGTTCGCATGCAAAATTTTTCAAAGCAAAGTAACGATAAAAGCATGGTGCTTATTTTTCTAAATAAGTGAATTATGAATTCTGAGGTCGTGCTCAGTGCCATGTGTCATGGCATTGAGCATGATCTCAGAAGCAGCACGTCATCGAGTGTACTCGCCGAAGTGCGAGACCGCTAGCTGTTCCGATAAAACGAACTTAAACTAACATAAACGAACGATGGAACCTCGGTAACGAAGCGTTGTGCCAGTAGAAAACGAAACGATAAGCGCTCCAGCGCACAAACCCTGGGTTTTGCTACGATGCCGATCTGCTAGCGCATCGAGCCGCAGGCTCAGATTAGTGGAGCACTTGACCGGCTATCACTCACACTACGTCTGCCTCAGGTATACGCGGTTATGCGGACGCTTAAGGTACGCGCTAATTCTTACGTTGCCCGACGTCGGTTGTTTCGGATTGCCGACTGTCTCCCTGAACCGAAAACCAATCAAAAGTATTTAGGTTTCACTTCGAAACAATAGTATAAGTAACGTTTCGGTTACGCTTTCGTTCTGGTCGAAAATATCGTTTTGTTTCGTCTTTCGTTTTCGTTCCGCTCCACCTCGGCTCCACCTCGGCCATAAAGGGGATTCGGAAGGTATACAATGCCCACCCTTTCGCAGACAAAATACACTGCGTGACTGCACGGGTGTTCGGTCAGCTTCGGGTCCAGGGTTCCACGGCGCGCTATTTCTACTAACATACAAGCTGACACCGCTACCCCACAGTGAGCTGCCACAAACTTTGAAAGCATCTTTCCCAAGTGATGCCAAGGGTGATTTTCTCCACCGCAAGGAGATTCTCCACCGCACCACGCGAGATTTAATCCCACCGCGTGGTTCAAACCTCCCAGGTGGCCTATCCCGCCAGGAGGAGGTGGTGTAGCGGAGACTCCGTGTGGGGATAGCACTCACCCCATAGGGTACCTGTGTCTGGCCACTACACCTCCGTGGACCATTTGGGGATAGCTGCATATATATTGCCCAGCTCAAGCGTCCGCGGCTACAATCAAACACCTGTTGTGGACATGCTCTGGCCTAAACCAGATACGACGGCACTACCTGCAAACAATGGGCCTTTATTCCACGAAACCACCAGACTATGATTCTTGGCTCTGTGGGACCAGTCGTCTTGCAATATTGATGTACATCGTTGAAACCGGTCACATTTGTATATTTATTTATTTATACAGCTGGGCAAACTATCGAAAAAATAATACCGCCTAGGAATACTACAGCGCCAGCAGTGGGATTCTTCTAGGCTACCTGCAATTTATGCTCTTTTGGTTACCCGCTCAATTTAGCAGGTTGTTTCAGAGGGCTAAATAAGAAGTCTTTTGGGACCTGTGTGGAAATATACTAAAAGGTATTAAGATGTTCTACATAGCACAGACTTTTGACCGGCAATGTATTGAGTGTACTTCTGTTCTGCATATTAAAGCAATAAATTACGTCATAAAACCTATAATATAATATCGGTTTATTGATATCTCTATTAAGCCCACAGATATTTTAATGAAATAGCGCATGATGTTCAATGGTATTTTTGATTTCCAGAATCTTTTTTAAAATTTAGCCAACTCCATTCTATGGCCATCGGGTACGCATATATATATATATATATATATATACCCTTAATAATCTTTTTTTTTTACAGCCTATGGCGTTGGTGTTGTTAGTGTCGGTAATGTTTCATACGCGTACACGGATCTGGACTAGTAAACCCTCCCTGTTCAAATGCAGATATATCTAGCTTTGCGCTTTGGTGTGTCCCTTTATATTTCGAAGTGTAGCAGTAGCGCAGCAGAAGCACTACTACGCGAGTAGTAGCTGTGATAACTACTCGCGGCACTCCTTCCAGGACTACACGATTCAGGCGTACTTCAGGCAGAGCTGGCTCGACCCGCGGCTGGCGTTCGACGACCGAGCCGGCGACGTCCAGTATGTCACCCTCTATGACGCCGAGAGGATCTGGACGCCAGACGCGTTCTTTTCCAACGAGAAAGAGGGCCACTTTCACAATGTGCCCCAGCCCAATTTATTCGTCCGCATCTTCCCGACGGGACGGGTTTTGTACAGCACGAGGTAGGTGCGACAACTCCTCTAAGATGGAGAAAAGAAAAAAAATCCTGTCATGTGCGTTTACATGTTCCGAGTAAGTTCAGTTGTTACGCGATCGAGTTCGAGGTGGTTCGTATAGTTAAATCAGCGGTGTTCTCAACAAGATGTGATGCCTATTCGACTTCGTGATTCCAGTGTTGTGCGTAGATCTGTCCGCGGACAATCACTGGCAGAGCGTTTGTCAAATTTCAACGGCCAACCATTGCCGGACCTCCGTCGTCGGCGAGCATTAGTAAAGGCTATCAAAACAAATTCCTGCATGAAAGTGGCCTTGATTTGAGACTTTGAATAGACTTCGTAGACTTCGCCGTGTCTTGTTTGTCGAGACCTCCTCTTCTTTGCCCTCTCATGTTACTCCCGTTCTTCTTTCCCAATACGTTGTTTTCCCCACCTCTTATGTTGTGCAGATCAAACATATGGCAGTAGCCCAATAACAAAGTTTTACTGGAACCAACTAAGAAAAACAGTGCACATCATTAAGTATCAAGGCGAATAGATCATGACTTACACATTCGAGGGTGCAATTCAAGTCGACCTCTCAGCTCTTACGTCATGATAAATGTATCTCTTTCTCTTTATCTCATAATTCTCAGTACTACATCTTTTAGCAAATCACAGGTCGTCCTTTTTAAATAAGCCCAATTCTATGCCACCATTCTTAGAGCTATTAGCTATTAACAAGGCATTAACAAGCACAGAAAGCTCTCTTATCTCTCTCTGTTATTTTGTTTTACACGCCTTCCAATAAATTTTTCTAACTAAAGATACAGAGAGCAAGGCAAACTACGAGATGTTACCTTCGTAATATTTTCGTTAACCACCATAAAAAGCGAAGTATAGTAGTACGCGTTAAAGGGGACAGGAAACAGGACGAAGGTTGGGCAGTAGGACACGGTAACTGTCCTTCTTTATATGTGGAGCTTTTGATTTCGGATCGCCAAGATGTCTCTCAGAAAGACCGCTAACTACTGTGCGGGAAAAACAGAAGGCCTAATAGACCGGAACCAACAAGGAAACCCAAAAATAACGTCATTATGTATTAATGCGTACTAATCATGATTTGAACCTTCGTAGCTGCATGTTTAGGAGAAAAATATTTACAAACTCATTTTTATTTCGAGTAAGACAAGCCAACTTAGAAGCAACTGCGTTTTATCAAACGTGTGTTTTATTCAGTGTTGTGACCTTTGTGCTTAAACGCCATCGGGCACTGTGATGTGAACACCGAATGAAGGAACTAAAGAATAAAGAAGGCATGCGATACCACAGCAGCACTACACTCCCGTTCGTTTTGTCGCACCCAGCATACGTTGGACCAGAAGGCGATTTACTACCGAAATTGTATTCTCGCAGGAATACGGATATTATTTTGTCGGCCCCGCAAATAAGCAATCAGTAGCTTTCCTTTCCCTCGTCAGCGATACATATACAGAGCTGATTCCGCGAACACTCTTCGAGTTACAACGGTCACTGGCACCACAGTCACCTGCGGTCGGGTTTGCGCCCAAATTGAGGTAGCAAAGATAAGAGGCGCTTTCCGATTGTACAATTTTTTTTAGTCGTTCTAGAATTGTAGGGCCCAACGGTGGTACTGTGACCAGCCTTTATTTTTTAGCATTTGGCGTAACTTTCGGCCCCTAATACTCGCTGTATCAGCGCAGCGGTGAACGTATGCCAATATGTGTAGGGGACATGCAATTCTCCATGCGGTGTTGCTTGTTGCTCAGCGTTCGCTTTCAAGCAGCCCGCTTAAGCCGCACAAAACAAGCAACGACGAAGCGAGGAACTCAAATGTACCAACTTCGCTGTGCCGTCGATTACGACGTTAGTGCGCTGAATTCGCGGTATACTGTTGACTATATGCGTTCAGTATTCGTTTCCATTCTACCAGACTCACGCTGAAGCTGTCGTGCCCGATGGATCTGAAGAGGTACCCCTTTGACGTGCAGGTGTGCTCAGTCATCATGCCAAGCTGTGAGTATACTGTCACATTTCCTGGCCCCCGATTGCCTATATGCTAGTTGGGTCTTACGCCCTCAATGTAGAAATGTTTTTCTGTAGGACGAGCTTTACACACGTGTGAGGTGACCCTGATCTCTAGCGACTGCCCTGTGAAAGCACGCTGTGAATGCGTGCACACATTCACCACGGCTAGCTTCCTCTCCTTTCTCCGTCTCATTCTATCATACTTCTATTCTACTCCCCCCCCCCCCTCCCCTTCAGTGTAGAGTAGCCAACCAGACGCGTTTCTGGTTAACATCCGTGCCTTCTCTGCTCCTTTTTAAAGAAGGCGAAAAGCTTTCCTTGGTGCTTTGGGAGGTTAGAACAATGACACCGACGCAAAAAGGAGTGCTCGCAGTGCGGGGCACGTTCTTGGGCAATGAAACTGCAGCGGTCCCAGCTTCTGGAGACGCACGTCCTGTTCACCTATACTACCGCCCGAGATGCACTGGTTGACGGTTCTGTTCTCCACGGAATTGCGCAATTAAACGAGAATGGCTAACTAAATATCCTCACGTATACATGTCGTCAAGCACATCGTTCCTTTATAAAGCTAACATCTTTCTTGAAGCGTTCGGTTATTCGTTTACGTTGACAGTCATCGTCGTCGATGGTTTCTGCACAAATTTTGGTTCTCTCTTTATCTCCTTCTCTCTCTCTCTCTCTCAGTCATCGGTGTTCTAGTATCGTTTTGTTTATGCCTGTTGCACAAGGGGGATATGTTGCCTTAACAATGCACATAAATTTCCCACAATATTAGGTATAATAATCAAATCGTCACCGACGCACACAAAGTCGTGTACGAAGGGCGCTTGTCGGAGTGAAACTTAAAAAGAGAAATAAGTTGATAAACACAGGAAGTATACTAAGCGTCTGCCACAATTTATGCGCATATACAGATTGACGACCTTCGCATGCAAAACGTTCTTATTGCACTTTGGGATTTATTTCGTGTCACTGCGAAGTTGTACCTTGAAATAACTTACAATTAAGTTCGCATTATACGTCTGCCGGCCCGATGTAGTGTACTATAAACAATTTTATTTTCTCAAGGTGAAATTCTTTAAATATTCCATTACTTCCTGAAACTGATGAATCGTGGGTACGACATTTTGTGAGATCGCGAAGACGATCGGCACCGGCCATCCGCCTTGATTGAAGAGAACCACTAAGTCAATTTAAACGGGTTATATGTTTCGCTTTCAGAACTCTATTTTCGTTTCGTTGGCCGATAAAGAAATTATAATCAGATGAGAAAATGAATGCGAGGAAAATAATGAATACAGAGATTTGAAGGTATGCATTACCAGTCTAAAGTGATTTAGGGCCGCTCTTTAGGGTCTCTTAATGTAAGGTTTGTCGAGTTACAATGTCGCTGCACTTTGTGGCATCTGCTTTACGCTGTGCGATGACCGCGCTATAATTTCGGTAGAGACGTGATGTGTGCGGTTACCGGTGAAAGGAAGCACCCCGGTGTAGGCGGTTTGACCGTGACTTCAGCGCTGCTATCACGCGGCTTGATAAAAAAGCGCTGACGTCTGCATTCAGGCTTTTTAACGCGATAGCGTTAAGGAGCTCGTGTCGCAGAAAAGCCGGTGTCGTCGGCGTCGGTGTCGGCGTCGGTGTCCGCGGCGTTGGCCGTGAGCGATAAATCACGGCAGGCACTTCATAAATAAAAAGCAACTTCCAAGATGGGCTGGGTGGGAATCGAACCAGGGTCTCCGGAGTGTGAGACGGAGACGTTACCACTGAGCCACGAGTTTTTTTTTTTCTTTATTGCCTCGCTTTTCACAGAGTTTACGAGATTAGAAGAACAGATTAACAAGATAATAGTACCGAGAACCGTCAGCTGTTTGCTGACTACAAGCCATCAGTATTTCGGCATCTGCAACAACATTTCTAATCTTGGAACCCACTCTGGTACATACGACTGCACCTTCTGCACTTCGACAACACCGATTCGCAAAAATATTCGCGAACCGGTCTAGCGTCAATATCCGCATTGTGCACAGCAGTCCGAGTTCGCCATATACTGTGCAGGCCCAGGAGCATAACCAGATCGAAAGGCACACCATCGTCGTTTTCGACCGTGAGATAACGGATTCCGTGCGGACTTAATGGCAACTCTTTTTTCAAGGTTCTCTGTAAGATGTCCCAGAAGAACACTCCACCCCAGCAATCTAAAAACACATGCTCAATTGTCTCTGGTCTTTTGCATAACAAACAATGAGTACCCCACGGAACAAATAAACCCTTTTCTTCTAACCATGTTTTAACAGGTAAGGTTCCTGTGTGCAGCTTAAAAAAAAAAGGTTTTAACCCCTGGCGCAACTGGCATTTTTTTAACGCGTTTCAAAACATCTTTTCCTTTGCCTGCACAGTATAATTCACGGTACAATGGCACAGGAAATAACACATCCACAAGGTCCTTGTACAGTTTTTTGCGTGACACATCTGTCAAATATTGCAAAAAAAAAAACGCACCGATAAGAAGCGGAAAGATGACACCACTTCTTTTAGATATCCTCGTACTGGTCCTTGCTGACACACCGAAGACACAACAAACTCTGGTAGCACTTTACCCAGCCTCAGTTGAATCATAGTTCTGAGAAAGGTATGATCTACATCTCTGAGAAAAACAAATCGACTGACGAGTTGTCTCACATACAGATGCACTAGACCAAGCCCACCATCACTCCCTCTTTTAAACAGATTTGTTCGGCTCGTTTTTTCCCATAGAGAGTTCCAGATAAAGATCGCGAACACTCTGTGCATTTTTTGTACATTTAACCTGCTGCAATGCAAAACTTGCATTACATACCATAGCTTGCTTACAAGAAATAGGTTGCACGTCGTGGCCCGTGCGAAAATCAACTTATCCCATCCTTTCCACTTTTGTGCATTTTCACGTAACACCTCTGTTTGTTTTTTCCAATAAGGCTCATTATCAGAGTAGTACTGTAGGGGTGCTCCTAAGTATTTTGTCGGTGTTTCTTGCCATTTAATGTTCAAAAACATCCTTGGTGCGACGTCCCATTCCCCATGCCAGAACCCAACGCACTTGTCCCAGTTTACTGCACTACCACTTGCTTGACAGAAACTTTTAACAGCATTGACGGTATGCATTATACTTTCATGATCAGCACAGAAAACTGCAATGTCATCAGCGTAAGCAAGAAGGCTTACCTCGGTTTGATGTAACTGAAATCCACGTATCAAGTTGTTCCTAATTACGCTTAGACAAAAGGGCTCAATATATATGCAAAAAAGAAGCGGAGATAATGGGCACCCTTGTCTGACCGAGCGCTGTACTGGTATGTATTCACCTACTGATTTGTTTATTATCAATCTCGTCGTACATCCGGCGTAAGCCATCCGCACACCTTCGCTGATAACATTGCCTACATTCACATATTCAAGCATACATAGAAGCAGATCGTGCGGCACGCGGTCGAATGCCTTCTCAAGGTCAACCTGCAGCATAGCGACACTTAGTTGCATTGCGTCACAGCATTCAAGGATCGATCGTGCTATGTGTATATTTGTCATAATTGTCCTTCCTTTTATTCCGCACGTTTGATGTGGACCGACTAAATCTTTCATTACGGTCTGCAACCTGCTAGCCAACACTTTCATTAATATTTTATAGTCTATATTTGTCAGGCTAATCGGCCTGTACGATGTGACGTTACGTAATTTGATTGGGTCTTCAGTTTTTGGTATTAGGACCGTGTGTGCTGACAAAAAGGACGGCGGTAGATGTTTGTTCGCGTAAGCCTCGTTGTATACTTCAGTCAAAACAGGTGCGATAACACCCTTAAACGCCTTGTACAATGCAGCGCTTAAGCCATCCGGTCCCGGTGATTTGCCATTATTTAAATGGTCAATCGCATTTTTAACTTCCTCTACTGTTATGGGCACTTCTAATACTTCCTTAGTTTCATCATCTAATGTTGGCATCAATGACATGAAGTCTTTTTTAAATCTATCAGTGTCAACTTTGCTACGAGAAAACAATACTTTGTAATATTCCAAAAAACAACTTGCTATTGTTTCTTTGTTGGTAGACAGTAACCCATTATGTTCTATTTCTGTTATTGCATTTTGGGAAGCATATTTCTTTTCGATTCCCAAGGCACGTTTTGTCGGCATTTCTCCTGTGCTCCATTTTTCAGCTCTGGCTCGAATCAATGCTCCATTGTATCGCTCTTGGTCTATCAGCTCAAGTTTTTGCTTTATGCTTTTTATGTCTTCTAAGAAATGACCGGGTTGTATACTTTCAGCTTCCAATAATTGCTTCAGATTCAATCTAAGACGGGACTCGAGTTCTTTTTTCGCGTGACTTAAGACACTGGCCCGTTCAAGTGCTTTCAATTTAATTGTTTGCTTACAAACTTCCCATTTATGTGCCCAACTATCTAAGTTTTGAGTTTTTGTTTTATCTATAGCCTTGAGTAACTGCTCACAAAACTCGTCGTCTTTCAGCAAGTTTGCATTAAATTTCCAAAGATCCCAGGAAATTTTTTTGCTATTTGTTTTTTCCTTTCCAACACGGAAAGAAACCAAACAATGATCACTAAATGCAACAGGTATGACTCGATAATCTCGACACGACTGAATAAGTTCAGCCGACACGTACACTCTGTCAAGTCTAGCATGGCTCGCACCCTGAAAGTGGGTAAAGGTGACCGCTTTTCCACCGCAAAGACATTCACCTACGTCTTCTAGATTAAATTCTGCAATCAAGTCTTTCAAAACAGCAGTACTTGCATCATTGTGTTTCCCACTGGTTTTGCCACGTTCCGTACAGACACAATTGAAATCTCCCGCCAGGATTAATCTACGCTCGCATTTCACGTACGTCTCCATTTCTTCAAAAAAAAGCTTTCGCTCTTGAGCCTGAGTTGGTGCATAAAGACAAATTACTGGCCAATTTTCTGTTGACAGGGAAAAGTCAGATACAATGAAACGGCCTGACTCACAGGTAGTCACCGACTGCACTACAGCACCAAGACTCTGCCGAATTAACAAAATGCACCCCGAAGACCTCCCCACCGCATGGGCAACACACACGTTATAGCGTCTCGTGAAAGGACGCACCATACGCTCTGTCTGATCCTCTCTCTCTACTTTGGTCTCCTGAATGGCTACAATATCAAAATCGTGCTCCGTTACGAGGCGGTAAAGTTGGTTTTGCCGCCTGTTGGCACTAAGCCCTCGGACGTTAAGTGTTGCAATATTTATCGACCTCTCTAAGGACTCCATATTGGCGAGTGACACCAGACCGAGCCTACGGCGCTCCCCTCACAGACCTTGCCTTGTAGCAACACACAGTCCAGTCGACGCTCAGGGCGTCGACTTGACGCCGCCGCGTGTAAGCGACGCCGACCGCTGATGGCTGGTGGCCACCCGAGGCTTTTTGGTTCCAGGCTCGGTCCCACGCCTCTCCGTTGCTCGTAGCCGGGTGTCTTGAGATGCCGTGCTTGCTTTGCTGAGTCGGCGCTTCGTAGGTGTTGCCTCGGCGTCCATTGCAGCCTCATCCGTCGAATCACTGTCCTCGAGCGTCGCAACGACCTCGCTTACTGCGGTCTTGAGTTCAGCTGTTTTCTCACCACTCCCGGACGCACTTAGTGGCAGCTGCTTTCCTAAAGAGTGGGTTTCAGAAGGGCGCTCTGCCGAACCTTCTTCGTACTTTCCCGTAGAAGTGTCTTCCAGAGTGGCGTCTGCTGCCCGAGCGTCTGCAGCCTTGTTCTCTTGCGCACTTGCTGAGCTGGTGGACGCCGCCACTGCGGCCGCGTCGCTGATAGACGCCACCATCCCAGCCACGCTCTCCGCTTCTTCTTCGTCCATGAGCATCTCGCTCCGGTCTGCTTCACCGCCTGCGCTTGCAACTCTGGCATACGAGCGAGTACAATTAGCCTGCTCGTGCCCGAACGCTCGGCAAGCAGCACACCTGGGCACTCGGCATTCACGTCGTATGTGTCCAGTGTTGTGACAACGAAGGCATAACGGGGCACGTCCAGGCACAACCACTAGCGCAGTGCCGCTACCAAGACGCATCTGATGTGGGATGCGGTCTGGTGTGACACCATCGCGCAGCAGAAGACGCACTAGACGAGTCGTTGACTCGGCGCCCTCAAAGTTCTCGGCCTTCCACCGGTCACTGATGACTTCCTTTATCTCGCCATACTCTCGGAAGGCTCGTCGAATGGTCTCAGAGGTGACGTCGAACGCGACCCAATGTAGCTTAATCCTGAGTTCTTGCCTCGCAGGATCAATGACGAGGCATGTCCGGTTCTTCACCAGTAGTGGTCCGGCGTCTAGCAGCGTCTGCTTTGCCTCATCTGTCTTCATGTTCAGCAGCCACACGTGCGACATTTGGTATGCACCAATTCCGCCTACTTGCTGAATTACTCCAGCATCCTTCAAGGGCTTCCGGAAGTCGTCGATTCTATAAGGCCGTCCAGTGACGTCGCAGTGCAATACAACTGCGCGCCTTTGTCCTTCACCTGTTGGTAACGGCGGCAAGATGACACGGTAATCCTTGGGCAACGCGGAACACGGGGTACCACGGCCAACGTCGGCCGCTTTCGCAGCTCTCGAGGAGCCCTCCATTCTGCGTCCGTACTGCACGGCGTCCAGAAGCAGAATGACTGAGCCACGAGTTCGATGCTTCAAAGCGGTACAAAAGCGCCTCTAGTGAACGCGGTGTTGCCTTAGAAACGAGCTGTTTCTAAGGGGGCTCAGGCGTGCGTCGCTTGCTCAGACGCACATTTCATTGTCGCGCCGAACGCTGCGTTGCTCGACGCTCACCGCGTCCGATGCGGGGCGCGTAGTCGCTGCGCCGTAGCCCATTGTCTTACACCCCTTGGCGGGTCGACGGGAACGCTGTCGCGTTCCACTCTTGAAGGCGAAGCTTAAGCGTCCTCCAATTTTATTACAGCTGATTGAGCGGGGCTAGAAGGTGCATCCTTTTGGCTTCGTCGCTTTTGCTGCCAAACTCACTGCGTGTCTCCAGGAGACCTTCTAAGTCTCCACGCGTGGGCCACGAATGTGCGTCGATATCGTGATAGGCGCACAACGGTGGCGGTGCTTTTTCGCTCTACTGTCGCATGTATTTCGCGCTCCTTATCGGATGTTGGTGTGGCGCCGAGGAAAGGTACTCGCTTATCATCCTGAAGCTCCGGGTTCGATTCCTCGTATGGGCTTGGTTTCCCAAATTTTCTTTACGCGTTCAACGTACTGAGGCTACATCCACAGACCAAAGTGGGGTAGTGTAGCAAACGATTTTCCTCCGTATGTGCACACGCTCTATCTTTCGTGTTGTAGCATCATTCATCATCCTCAGCTTATTTATGCCTACTGCAGCACGAAGGCCTCTCCCAGAGATCTCCGGATGGCAGTGTCTTGAGCCAGCTCAGCTTACCTTACGGCTGCAAAATTAAAAAAAGAAATTCATCACGCCAACTTTTATTCTCCGCCGTCCTCGACTGCGCTTCCCTAATTCTCTCGGCACCCATTCTGTAATTCTAATAGACCAACGGTCACCAGCCCTGCGTATTACATGCAATGATTGCTGTGGCATTAAAAGATATCAAACAGCTATGGTGTTTCTTGCATGCGGCTTGCCCGCCGCGTTTTGGAAGAATATGCATTCGCGATACGTACGCTTCAATCTTGCGCGGCGTGTAATTATCGCCAAGAACTCGATAGACCAGCCACTGGCGCGAGCCCCTGTACGGGCTCGGTTATTATTAAACTTAACGTCCAGAAACAGCACAGTGGGTTATGAATCGCGAGGGACGCCGAAGTGGACGACTCCGGATAAATTTTGAACAGCTGGAGTCCTTAACGCGCACGACCTTTTATCTGCATTCCGCCTCTGTCGGGATGTGGTCGTTAAGGTCTGAAACTAAACCCGCTCACCATGCGAAAGTTCTAAGGCCTAAGCGAGGAGGTAAAGCTTCCGTCTCTTGAATTAAACCTTAGTAAATTTAATGAGTGTACTTTCTTGATTAGCAACGGTTAATGCGTTTGGGTTCTTGCACGGCAGACAAATACACGACGGAGGACATTGTGTTCGCCTTCATACTGCACCAGCCTGTGAGCTTCTACGACGGCCTTCTCATCAGGAACTACAAACTGACTAGCCACGTGCTGGGAAGTTGCAAGAGTCGAACGATCACAGGTACGTGGCATTTATTTGGCACGTTCATTGGGTGCAGCAGTGTTGGTTTGATCGTCTGCTCCCGACACTCCCGTTGTAGGCATTTTCTTGGCAAGTTTATTAGAATGTTCTCCCACCTGCCGCCATGGTCAAGAGCTGTGTTGCCTATTACGTCGAGACTAAAAAGAAAAAAAAATAATAATACGAGCTTCACCACCTCGGAGGCCGAACTCGTGCGCATCTAGGCCAGGTAACATGTGAACCCCCCCCCCCCCCCGCCCATTATTAAAAAAACCAGAAAAGAATGATTTTTCACATTTTGCGAGGAAAGCTTATTGCTGGAGGCTGCTTGCTTGCTAGTTTAATGGATGGATGGATGGATGGAAAAACTTTATTTTCGTCAGAACGCATGTGCGGACGATTCCGTGCTAGATGGCCATCAGCTCATGGCTGACGGTGACCTGGGTGGCCCACTCCACGGCCCTGGTCTGGTCGACCGGGTCTGAGCTGGCCAACACGGCCTCCTACTGCTCGAGAGAAGGATCACGCATAATATCCGCCGGTGGCGGCGCTATGCTACAGCTTCATAATATGTGGTCATAGGTGGCCAGTTCCTGGCACCATTTGCATTCCGGCTGAACGTCCGGGTAGATATTGTTTAACACGTATGGGGGGTTATAGAACGATCTCGTCTGAAATCTTCGCCAGACGCTTTCCTGCGCCTTCACCCATTGCTTGCCCGGGGGCGGGTAAATCCTCCGCTCAAGTTTGTAGTGGTTAGTAATGTCATGAAAGGACACCAGCCCATCTCTCGTAACACAGCCAATTTCGGATGGCTGTGTTAGAGTCGCTGAAAATCAGGTCAGCTTTAGTATTACCTATAGCTAGCGCTATCGCCGCCTCCTCTGCAGTTTCTGAGTTTAAACTTTAAAGCCCTGCTTAATGACAGAGAGAGAAAGAGAGAGAGAAGTGCTGATGTTTCTTTTTTTGTGAGCAACAGTGCAGATTTTTACTTTGTTGGGAAGCTAAGACACTAAAGTGACCGAAATACCGAGAACAATTCAATGTATTGAATACGAGCTTCTCCATATCAGTGAGTGGCCACATGTGGAGCTGCTTACAGGCGCAGTTACGCGAAACAAAGGCGTATTTTTTGACCTAACTATACTTTATCTACATGTCTCAAAACACGGCACCACGGATCGAATGGACTATTATGCATATAAGCACGAGTGCTGTTGAATTGCGGCATTTCACGTGTAGTTACTGATTTTTATTCCTCAGTAACATTCAGTTACGCTGCGCGGCCCGTTAAAATGGACGAGAAGTGGCGCCATGAGACGCGTGAACGGTAATTTTGGGGTTGGAATACCCGCTACAGGTCGTGCTACAACTCCGAACACGAGCACAGTGGACCGGTATGCTTTCAACCTACATAACGTTTAGCAAGCTGCACGAAGAAGGAACGCTGGTAGACAGCTTCACGAACAAGCTCGAACGGACTTCTCACTGGGCAGCACACCTAGCACAATGCGGACGAAATTTTGTACCTATTAACCACTACAGAGTTTCGGGATGTAAAGGAATCTTGAAAAAAGAAATCCACCTAGTATAAGGAAAGCGGTTTATAATACACTACACATCACTGTTGAAGTTCCTGCATGACAGGAAACTAGACAAGCGGCTCTAGCAGGGCCACCGTCTAATGTACATTAGCACTGACCACTTTCATCATCATCATCATCATCATACTATCACTCCCCGGTTCCTTTTTTTTTCCTGTATATACAAAGCAGCAGACTCGAGTGCACTAGCTCAGGTCGACCTCCCTGCCTTTCCTATAAATAAAATCTCTCTTTCACATTAGGCGACAGAAGAATAATTGAAAGGGTGCACTTGACACCAAGTGTGTCCTGTCACATCTGTTTATGACCTCGTCCGCATCGCGCTACGCCCGCTATTCGTAATGGATGGCGAGTAAGCCCAAATGGCCACCCTATAGTGAAGTATATTCCCACTGGAAACAAGATCTTCAAGCATCATCCAAATTTCAAAATTTGATCACACGCTTGATGACCTTAAGATAGGGATGCCTTATCGATGAGAAGCATACCGAGTGATTGTGCTTCGGAATGAAGGAAGGCAACAGCCTCTGCTCCTCGTGAGGGACAGAGACGCCCGTCAGTCGAGCTTCCTCGCAGGTGACTACTCCTGCCTGCGCGTGGAGATCTGGTTCCAGCGTCTATCGCGCAGCTTCGACGTGCTGGTGTTCATCCCGTGCGCCATGTACGTGCTGCTGTCCTGGATCCCGCTCTGGCTGGACAACACCGGTGCAGCCACGCGAACGCGCCTGGCGGTTCCCGCTTTGGTGCTGGTCGCCATGGGCTCGACGGTGTCTAGACTCCGGGAGTCCGTGTTCCCTCGCACCAGCTACACCATGGCCGTGGACGTGTGGACCGCAGTGACATTCGCCTTCGTGATCGCCCTCTGGATCGACGTGGCGATCGTCGAGCTCATCGTTCGCTGTCGTCAAGGCGGGACCGGGAAGACGGCGGCGCTGGTGCCCAAGACCGATGACAAAAACTTCGGTGAAGCGGATGCCCTCGAACTTGTGGTTAGCGGAACGCTAGTTTTGTTTTACTGTATTTTTTTTAATGCACGGAATGCCTAAGGCAATTTCGAGGATGCGCTGGAGCGCCGGCATCGTTGACCTGTAGGAGTTTCTTAACCGCAATAACCGGTTCATGGTGTTCCGAGTGTTTCGTTCGCGTGAAGATAGTCTTGTATACCGTTCAGGGTTTCAAAAACGCGTTATCAGAGCGTAACAACGTGCAAATGTGCGAATAATGATCGAACTACAGCTCGAGGCGGCAGCGTCCGTGAATCGATAGTATAGAACTGTTTGTAAAGTGACATAGTTGGTTAGTTTGAACCGAGCTTTCGCCGTCTTACGCTTATCATTAAATGTCGCTGATATTACACAGTTTAACGTACGTGTCGCCCAAAATGACCAGTCCGTCGCTTTTCAGAGACAGGATGTGTAGAACTTTACTCCACTTATCGAGAATCGACTCCTGAACCCTTCAATTTCGAGAACGCTGCTGTGCAAGCTACTGAGATAGGAGATTCGACAGTCAATGGGCTTTTTATTATTCCACTGCAAGCGTCAGTCGAATGGCCTGCGGCAACAAGACATTATTCTCGCTACGTAGGGCGCCTTTCTATAGAAACTACATAGAAACTATACAGCAAGAAAGCGTACAAAGTTTCTACAAACTATAAAGTTTCTTTAGCAAATTTTCGTCACACCTATCGTTGCAGGAAGATGCGAAGAGTGGCGCGAAGAACGGGCCAGCGCGGCACAACGACCAAAGAACCTGGCAGACCCCTGTCCGGAACTGGCTGAAGGCGCCGCGATCGACTGCAGACAAAGTGGACCTCGCCTCTCGCATTGTGTTTCCGGTCGCGTTCTTGCTTTTCGTGGTGATCTACATCCGGAACTACGCGGTCAAGGCGGACGCTCACGAGGACTGGATCTGACACCGCGCGACACGCTGGTGGAACCTGCGCGAACCGGCGGCGGTGCTTGCCATCCGTTCATAGCACGCTGGCAGAGTGATCCGCCGGCTTCAGTATAGAGCGCACGCCTTGTAACTGCGCACCTGGAGCGAGCTTTAGACTGAGACCACAAACGCTGCTGAGAGGCTGCCCTTGTACACTCAGCTGCATGTACGGAATGCTTCTGCATTATTTCTTCAGACACTGCTGACAAACACCTTTCTCTAAGTGGGTCGTTACTTTTCTCTTGTGATGAAAAAAAAAAGGGGGGGGGATAAATAAAGATATGAACAGTTACTACCACTGAGGGTTGCCAGAATGCTTTCTTTCCTTAGTTCGCGCATGCGCAATGTGTACTTGCTTGTCACGTCGCAATGACGACAAGCAGGCAGGAGACAGACCCCCGAAAACACACGTAATCAGTGACCGGCCGAGAATGGAGGTGAAAAAAGAAAGGCGTGCTACGCTTCTTCAGTGTTTAACCGGCGGTCTTACGGATGTCGCAGGCACGGAAAGTGGATTCACCAGTGGTTCAAAAAAAAAAAGCAAAGAAAAGAAAAGAAACGTGCTGCTATCACGCATATTAGTCGCTATTATCGGCAGGCTTGAGCATAACGAAGACAGCTCACGGCAAATAACGCACCGCTCCACGGGGGTTTTAAGAGCGTCTGAGTATGGAGGAGGAGTGGAGGCGCCTCCGCCTCCCTGTTTCCGCGCTAGCTTGCTGTGACGTCCCTGATTTTGACAACGTCTGTTCCGACCGAATGAATTTCTTGTCGTTATATATGGATGCATTACGTCCTAAATATGGCAAATACTTAGCAACTTTCTGGAACGTTTACTAAACCACAGCGGTCTAAATACAAGAAAATTCTTTGAAATCCATGACGCCGCGCTGATATACCTACCAGCTCTGGACTTTTGGCGTGAAGTTAGACATAAATAAAACGGAAACGTTGACCCTCCTTTTTTCCCTTCTAGTACTCAGCATACTGCCATGAAATTAACGAAAATAAAGTTCTGGATATTATTTTTTTAGACGAAGCTGATTTGTTGTTTCTCTTTTGCGTCGTCCCTTTAGCTTCCAGAGCGGGAGACAGATTAGTTGTTGAAATTGTTAAAAGATGTCCGTGACCGGGAAGTACCGGACGCACAACCTAAAAAGAAAGGGCACGCGAGCTTGATAGATGGCAATTATCGTTGGGGGACAAGATACGCCTCAAAGGGCGCAAACCTTTTTTTTTTTTAGAGTGTACGTTTACGAGTATTCCGCGCAGCTTATTTCGAGTGCAGAAAGTAAACACCCAATTTACTCTTCTGGAATGTGCTGCAGACGTTTCAAAGCTACGGCTTGGTTAGGCGGGTTGACTGAAGCGCGCTTACTGCAACGGTTGCGAAAGGAGTGGTGGCCACAACGTTTACCTCGTCTCGCAAGCAACGTAAACGTGGCCCGTTCGTCGTTTCTACGCCCGCTGCATCTCCAGTTCGTCCGAAAGTGGGACGTGCAGTGGACACCCGTAAGTCCTTCGCGCTACGGAGATGTAGCTGAAGTGGTCTTAACTTACATGTTGCCGTACTCCGTCAAGCTCGTATTTGCGTTCTTGTTTTTTTTTCAGCTTGCATGCTCGTTTAGAAGGCCCATATATTTCCAAAATTGTTTCTCACATCTGTCGACGCATGGCCTCGAGCTCGAGGCAAGGGGTGTCGGCTTGGAAAGGAAGAAATAACAAATACATAAATGAAGAAGTAAAATGAAAGCGGCAGCGTGCAACCGTGGCGGCGCCTTTCTTATATAAATTCATTGCTCCACAGCCTCCGGAAGTGTATTCTTTTACAAGACCAATTCTTGAACTAGCTAAATTGCTTCATTTTGGTTTATATTTGAGGTGAAGTTTCTAGTTTCATATGTTTACTGCGCTTTTAAAAATCTTAAAGCGTGTGTGCAGCTGAAGTGATCCTAATAAAAGACAACCCCCAAGTCTTTGATTAGCCTCCTCTCGTTCCAGTTTGTGGTAATCGCTCGATGCTTGTAACACTACATGAATTTAACAGTGCGCTGACAAACAAAATGACAGGGTGATGGCGCCGTATATCAACGTGGGTTCCGTTATTCAGTATCTGTTTGTGGTGGTGTCGGAATTCACGCTACTGTGCATCAACGTCCCTGCCGACTAGCCAGACAACCGGTCTCTTTAATCGTGACCTGCTGCGTCTTTATGACTTAGACTTTGATAGACCTAGCAAAACAAGTCCTTCTGCCAAAGCGACTGTCTGTAGGTGCTACGGTGGCCTCGTGCTATCCCAGATTCCACCTCATCCACTTTTGTTCAGCAGCACCTAGGCTGCGAGGTCTAATTAAGTGGCATAATTTAAGGCTGCATTAATAAAATAACGCCAGTGAAGCCCCCTTATCCTCTACTTCTTTCCTCCTTCTCGCAGCATTTCGCCCATTTCAACGCATTTATTCCACTATCATCCGGCTATGCGTGTAATGTGCACATCGGCAGAAAGCAGCACGTATTTCTTCGGAACGTTTTAGCGGCATCTCAATCAGTTCGGACGATAGCTGCTTTCATTATTGCATGTTTAAGTAGACGAACACCAAAATAATAGCTACAAAATCTCGGTTCCCGTGCGAGGAACGCTAAAGGCATGCACAGAGTGTAGTCTATTCCAGCGTAGTAGCCAAGAAAGCCCATCGAATTATCATAAACATTGATCCAGAACGCATACTCAGAAGGTCACTGGCATGATATTTCCAGCAGTGGCGATCACACCACTTAGTGTGGAAACGGAACATTTCGGGATGTATTCTGTGTAGCATTGCAACCATGTTGCAACGTTACATAGAGTTGTTACCGTTTTATCGGTACCGTCAGCAGCTCTTCCAAATGGTACGCGCACGTCTGGACATGAAAGAGGTGGTAATGGGAAGGACAGAGCAGTAAGGCTACGCTACAACATTTTACTAAGCCGTCGCCTCACAGCGATTTGAAGAATGCAACATGCATAGAGTTAGTATTGGTTATATTGACTCCATCTCAACACGGTTTGGCTTCATCCCATCTGGCATTGACCATGCAGCATGAACTATCTATTCGTTCAGTGTGTTTATCCTTGGTGCTTATTATACTTGCTTTTATGAAGGCAAGTACAAAAGTTTCCCGTTCAGAAAGCTATCAAGACGCTCTAGAATGTAGCAATCGCCATACAATACCAAAGTGAGGTGGCAGCGAAAAGCTAACATGGTTTTCAAAACACATTCCATCGAACGTTCGAAAAGGTACCTGAAAGGTGTTGGCTGCAGAGATATTTAAGAATCAATTGCAGATTCTGTTGCGGAAGTTGCAGAAAGTTGCAGAAGCAGCCTGAAAGCCCACTATACCACTTTGGGTACTCCGCGAAGAAACCTGTGAGGTTTTAGGACAGACATCTGGGACTTGGTTAGGAGTGTTTTGGCGTACAGTCAGGCACGAACTTTTGTGGATGACTACGAAAGATAAAACGCTGAATTTCGCCATAGTCCATGCACGCAACTTCTAAAGGAGAAGAGCCTAAACATTTGCTCGGGCAAGGAACGCAGTTCACCACTCAGTTCCTGGCTTTTAAGTATGAAGGCGACGAAGTTCGGCGCTTTCTGCGTTGGAGCTGTCCGCAGGCTTTCGCCCCGATTGTATACACCGTAGATCGGGGTATAACTTGAAGCACCGGTGTGTTACGCGAGGCATGTCGCCTTTTCGGCACACGGCCGTTTGTGCATTCAGGCCGTGACCTAATAGCAAGAGGGCTCAACCACCGAGCAACCTAAACCGCCGAGAGAATTCACCGAATTTGTGTTCATCGCGCGAACATGGCGATCCATGGAGAATTTTCTGGAGGCTTCTAGAACGACGGCCATGTTTGCGCTCCTTCACACATGGCCGCCGAGAATAGATCCACGAGCGGGACTCCGAGGGCACGCGATAGCGGGAAGCGAGAGGGCGCTAGAACATATGAAAAAAGCCAAAGGTAATAAATGCCGCGGTAGCGGTTGTTGGGACCGGAGTGCGAGAAGAAGGTTTATTTCCGAAAAGAGCACAAGGGGTCCTAAGTGCAGCTCCCCCGACGAAATCCGCTGACTGACGCGGGAGACACAAGATGATGTCTTCGTACAAAGCTTGTAGTCCTTATAGTATAATTACACAGCGTCAAATACGACAAAGGGGACTTATTTTTTATTAATTTCTTCGGCATCTGTATGTTTGTTTGCCAATCCTTATATAACCTCTTAGGGCCTATCTTCATCATCCGTCGCTTCTCTATGTGGGCTATGGGGGAATGCCAATTATAGCTAATTTATCTGGTTCGGATGCGGCAGGATGACATTACGGCGGATCATGCTACAACAGCTAAGTGGGGACTTTAGCTACAGGATCAAAACAGATGATGCGACAGGAAATGGAGCAAGTGAAAGTATAACAAATGTGGTATACAAAAGGAAACGACTTATATACAACTTAGATGCGAAATAAGCAAGTTAAGATATGGTTGAAAAACAAAGTCACTAGACTACGGGTTTCACCCTTGTAGGACCCTGGGGGAAAAGGAAGAATATTCAAAGCAATTTTTTCGTACAAATAATTTTTCGTATAAAGTTAGTGTAAAGGCTTAGGTGTGTTGCATCCTGCAGAAATTGAAGTCACTTGAGAGATGCTGATCTAAACAATGCGCGTCGATTGACTTGAAGTTTTACAGTGGCAGGTACGCTTTACTTTTTCTGGCTCCTGGTTTATTAGGGTGATTTGGCTCAACATCTTGTCACATGAAACAATCTTCGCTGCTTATTTGCGGATGCAAAAGTCGTATCTCGTCATTACACATCCCTTCTGGATCTTTTATCCGACTTCCGCGACTTCGACCCTTCCTCTCATGAGGTCCCACTGAAAGCACACCTCAACATCCTCGTGTAGCGCCTTCTTCCAGAGAAGGGTATACCAACCAGACGTATTTATGGCTAACATCTCCGCCTTCTCTCTTTATTTCCTCCTCCTCCTTCAATAAAACATTCAGACTTTGTCGTCAGAATTTCCACGTTTCTATACTGGCTGCACTATTATCTTGCAAACTTGGGCTGTCAACTTGGTTGGCATGTCGAATGTAAAAGTTGAAAAGAAGGACCTAACCAAACATACTTTACTTTAGATTAGATACATGTTATGCATAATATTGTTCCCACAAGCATCGTCGGTGCAAAGAAAATGAGAATAGAATGACGAAGGCAGGAGTTACAAATTGAATTCTGCAGGTCTTTTCCTGTGTGAGTTTTTTTCTCTGTGCAACATGCTCTTGCGTTAATATTACGACCGATACGAGTACACTTGGCGGCCAGCTTGCCTATGTTTCCGGTCCGAATGCACAAAGGTTCGCGAAAACTCCTCACTACCGCGAAGAGGTGAAAAAAGTTGAAAAGGTGAAGGAAACTAGACCCAGCAGGACAATAACTATACTTCGAACACAAGCCTACTCCAAAGTGCAATTGATTAGAGTGCACATGTATGTGCCGAGTGGGGAAGTACGAGCTGTTCTGTATCGACGAGCGTGCGTAAATGTGCGCCACTGCTCTACGTAAACAAACTTAAGAGCTTGCTCACTTCGTCGCGGGTATGATTGATGGATCTGGAAAGGGTCAGGTCGGATAATCGCGAGGCGTTCAAGCGTGTGCTCAGATGATGGAGAAATGTTACACCAGGGAAGCGCGTCACTTCGCAGTGGTGGCAGAGCGCAGGCGGCTTATCACGCTCGCTTGACGGCCGAGCTCGTCAAAACACGGGCGGCAACCAGGGCGCTCAAAGACGCAACGGCGACGCTCTTTCGCCTCTATTTCGGAGCCGCCCGCAACCCCCGGCCACCGTCGCTCTCAATATCTCGAAGGAGCCGGAGTGGGGCGCTGTGGAAAGGGGGCCGAGTTGTAATAACTGGGGGCAAAAGCCTTGAACTGGGTTGCACGCTGAATGCCGCTGGTTGCATTCCTGGGGCGAGACCATGGAAGCAAACACCCCCCTCCCCTACAGACACACGTACACCCCTCCCCCTCGCCCCGCCAACATCTGCAGAACACACGGTTGCGCAATCCGCACTAGTTGCCCACCGCACAGGCCGTCGCCTTCTCCTCCCTTTTCGCGTCGCCGTCAAGGCGCCCAAATCGTCGCGACCAACAGGATATTCGAATTATCGCCACTTCCGCTGGGCTGGGCGAGCGGCGCAATGAAAGTACAAAAAGTTGGTCAAAAAGCAAGACAACGGAAAAGGCCGTGACGTCGTCCCGAGCTTGGTGAGTCCGTGAAAGAAAAGGGAGAGGGAGCAAAGAAGAAAATAGCAGGGACCGGGGGTCGACTGGGAAGACGCGAGCCCCCTCGATCTACTTCTATACTCTGAGGAGAGGGCTACTCGAAAGCGCCACCCAAGAGCCACATAGGTCGCGGCGCTGCAAGCGACGCCTCTGTGCGGGAGGATTTACCAAGCTCGACGCTTCCTTGCTTTGGTGAGCATCGCCTTATCAGTGTCTCCACCCGTTTCCTTCGGACAACGCTTGTAGATTTTGTAAACAGCACAGTTGGCGCGACGGACAGATTGAATGCTTGTACGCGCTAAGTAGGCGATTTAATGCGCATGATTGGTAAGGTTGTTTTGAGTTACGCGGGCAACAGCGCATTGTCAGATTATCATCATCAGCATTTGATATACCTGAAAGGCCCCTTGCAGGGTATTATATAAGGGGGGAGCAGGCACATCAGTAATCACAGTAGTCATGAAAACTACAACATAAAAAACATATAAACATATCGGGTGCGCAAATGGTATGACTGTTGAAAGCATCCATAACGTAAGGCATGACAGAGCTGTCAGTTAAGTAATTATTTCTGGAACTATAGGCTCTCAGTAGCTGCTTAACTTTTTGTCAATCGCGCCAATTAACTCATGATTTTGGCAGCTCGTTCCACTGCTCTGTACTCACAAGGAAGCACGATTTATTGAATGTAGCAGTAGTACAATGCAGGCGCCATACACTTAGGCTATTAATATAGTCGGTGAGAGGTGCGTTGATGAAGAATCAGTGCATTATTGCGCAAGTGTGGGAAATAGTAGTAGAGTTTGTGGAAAAGGCACAGTTAAGATGAGAGGTTAAGATATGAGCTGACAGTATTACCACTTTTGGGCCAGTCATACTAAGATGTTATGTGTCTCAGCACGATCCTGGACCGCTTCCAACGCATTAATTAGGTTAGTCTGACGAGGGCTTCCAAGTCGTGGCGCGAATTCTAGATTAGTGCGAATGAATGTTGCGCAAGCAAGCTTGCGGATACAAGAGAAGATGCGCAATAAGGAGGCACGCAGGAATCTCCCGTGCCGATTTGCGTTTGAACCTTAGTTATATCAACGCAGTTGTTGCCACTGGTAAGTGCAAGCGAGCCCAAGAACGTCAGTTACGATACCTGTTAAAGCGCGCCTTAAAATTCGTGGGCCAGACCTTTGCTAGTCGCGGTTACTTTTTGTTGTCGTAGTTGAAATGATAACTTTAGCTATGACTGTGCCTTAGCAAAGGCCTGTCACACATTATGGCGCATTTGTTGTGTACCTGCACTCACTAGGCAAACCAAGAACTTAATGAGTGGCATCACAGGCTGGTCGCTCCAGACACAACTGCAATATATGGCGTTTACACCAGCATTTCCCCGACGGTTTTTCTGTTGCTAGTTGTTTTAAACATTGTCTTCAGGTGCGGTTTGGTCTCGTGCGTAACCCTTTCTATTCATATTTTTTTTCATTTTGCGTATGCTAAAAAGATATGAAGCGCCCCCGTGTATTCTGGTGCAATGTTCGACATGTGATGATAATAACGTGTGTACCGCGCCAGATATGCAGGAGTTTAAAGAAGTTTCCGTGTTGAAATGTTTTGACATGAGCTTCTCTTCAACATTGCTGATCACCGTCCGCCAACAATGTCACCAATAGCGCTCCGCTTTATTTAGATGAAACAGTTCATAATCGCCTCCACGGCAGCTTGTTCTCTTGCAGGGACCACAATCTCAGCATGGCCCGTCCAACCAGTTGGCCATACTTGAAGCTCGCAACCGCCGTCACCATTCTTCTTTTTCTGTTCCAAGCCGGAAACGCCCAGTAAGAATGCTTCATCTAAACTACACATCACGAGGCCATTGTTTTCTTTTACGTAAAACACAAAGGGCACATTTTACTTCGCGACACGCATGTTTGAGTGATTTGCCTTTATCTGCGTTCAAGAACTACGTGAACACAGTACAGCACTTTTCGAGCGTCTAGAAACAAAAGACGCTTCCTGAGTGCGCGTACGTCGACGTGCGATGAGTTATACTTGATTAGAGCGCATCTAGTGTACGCTGTGGTAGCCTAGACATCCTTTTGCACACGCATTTTCATACCCATACATTTACGTACATGCGCTTTGAGCATAACTTTAGTGCATATACAGCTCGGGCTGTAGCGACTATGTGGTTTCATTTTGCACACGTTTCCCTCTGTAGCACCGTGCAGGCCGTTAAGAAACTATCACACTTACCTGAGTGACGATGAGCCTGCCTCAAGTTTTAGTATATTGTCAGGTTAGATTTTGCTTGTCGCTGTAGAATATTGAACAGAAAAGCTACTCGGGGAGGGGGGAGGGGGAGGGGCTTGATTTCCGCATCCGATACCACTAACATGGACATTATTTCCTCCAAACTAATAGCGAAAAATGTCTTTTTGTTTACTTTGCACATTCACGTATATTTCATCCTTTGTAGCCTGTTACTGGTTATTGGTGTTGTCGGGCTTTGCTGATCGATTTCACGCTTACTTTTCGTCTCGCCAGGAGCAACATAGCGAACTATGCTGGCCGTGTGCTAAACGACCTCTTCAAGCCGGAGAAGTATGACAAGCAAGTGCGACCGGCAGGAACCAACGAGTCGACGGGTAAACGAAATTCTCACTTGCTCTATGGCCTTAGGTTCACGCATAACGCCGGAACATGGGCTTAAGAAAACGGGGGAGTGGATAGGTTCTGTTGATGGTGGAAAACTCCCTCTTAGAAAGTCTTTTCTCTTTCCTCGTGCAAGGTGCACTTCTTCATTGCGTTGGACTAAATGGTTACACCGAAATAACGGGAGCGTGCTAAGCAATGACTACGTCCGCAACATGCGTTATCCTTCTTTACTTAACCCTTATTATTAAGGTTGACTGCCTGCTGACCGTGAAGTGCGCTGCTCTTACTTCAATACTTGTGGGCCTGTATTCACAAAAGGCATTTAAAGCTAGAATTGTTCGTGGGAGCAAATTAATTCCAGCCAATCTTGATGCTCGACAAATTATTAGCGAAGGCGACCGACCGATGGCAAGAAGTGTTTGCGAACGAAAAACTCTGTTAATTCGGCCGCAAAAGTTGAAATGCTTGTGGTGGCACAATAGGTGACGTTTGACCAATCAGGGAGTGCACCGTATATAACGCAACATAGCGTACTGATGCCGAAGCCGAGCAAGGTAACTCACAGTCGCATTACTATAGCATAACTATCTCTAGCAGCTGCGTACCTGTGGCCAGCTCTAGAGGAGGGGCTTCTTGGCGAGGACACATTTATATGTGATCTTTTGCGCGGCATTTTGTGGCTATGCTTTCTCAACTGTGATTGCAGTCAAAATTGAATTGTACGTCATTGTGTCTTCTCTGGAAAACACTTTATTAGTATTCAATCTGGCATGACCTCAACATTATCGTTTGCATTACGCGGAAAAACGGTCCCCATGCGACCTAATATGAACATATAATGAAGACAGTTTAATCTACATGATTTCACGCAAACATTAAGTCATCGCTATCTATGACTGCTTGAATTCGAATTATAATTTTCTATAATAGATGACAGTGTCCTGAATGCCTCTGTCTGTAACGGGCACATATTACAATTAGCTAACCAGTTTCTGCCATCGAAGCTCGCCACTGCTTTGATCGCAGGTCCCGTGATAGTCTACACCAACATGTACCTCCGTTCGATAAGCGACATCGATGACAAAAATATGGTAAGTGACAAGTGCCATCATCTTTTTCTTTTTTTTTGGGGGGGCGATGACCGCTCCCAAGTGATCGCTTATTAGCTCTCTCTCGTGTCAGCCAACGCCGTTCAATGGCTGCGAGTTTCATAATCCCATAACTGCTTCTAATCCTCTTCCGCGCTCGAATGCGTTTCCCTTCCCTTGGTGCTCCTTTTGTTACCCTATTATACCGCCGGTTATCTGATCTTGTATTGCTTGCCGAACTTTACTTCTCCCTCTCACCTATACCAGAATATCACTTTCCTTTGTAGCGCTCTTTGCGTCGTACATAAAGCCCTTTCAATTTTCTTCCAAGACTCGGTCCCAAGGGGGAATGCTGGCAGAATGCACTGGTTGTAGTTATACTTCCCTTTTCAAGGATATTGGAAAGGGGACATTCATGGGCAGTACCTGTCGTACGCGCTGCAACACATCTTTGTAGGCCTGGGGAGCTCGGTTGCCTCATCTGGGGTTTCCCGTGATTACTCGCGTGCTCCTTCGCTGCTTTAAGAGGCGAAATACCAATCACGAACGCTTGCTCCCGCGCCAGACTCCTTAATGCTGCTTGGAATAATCTTTTAGTCTTTAAGCTAGCCATGTTAACCTTCAAGCCTATCCTTTAGCTTCGCCACTTAAGTTCCTCGATCAATAAGTATGTGTGCTGGATTTTGCCCATGACGGACGCCATGATTCTCTGGGAATCTGTGCTGGACCGTCGGAAGTAACCACTTTCTAATGTCGACGGGATTTATGTTTAAGGACGCCCTCAAAAGCTTTATAGAAACAACGAGAAATTCTGAAGGTCGAAAACAAGGACATGGATAAAAGTGGGTGCTACGGGGCCCCTTTCAGACCTTTGTAAGCAGCCGAAAAATCTGTGGCTGCTTTCAAGCATGTACCAGTAGCCTCACTTGCGCTCAAGAAGCTATACGCTGCGTTTCGGGAGCACAGAAACGTACACGTGAAACAAAGTAAATTGCTAATGATATTGCATATGCTTTTCTGCGATTTCCATCAATACAAAGCCTTCCAACCGCTTCTCACCTGCCACCTTCGGGAATAACGCTGCGGAAAATTTTTGTCGGCGATGACGCACTTCAAGTCACACGTAGTTAGCACAGGAGCACTTCTTCATTTGGCCCCGCTTTTGTGTTCGTGCGCAGGCTTTCGACGTGCAGCTCACGTTTCGTCAGAAGTGGAAAGACGAGAGACTCAAGTTCAACGACCTGGGCGGTCAAATAAAGTATGTCATTCTGGAGAACCCTCACAAGCTGTGGCTGCCGGACCCGTTCTTCTCGAACGAGATCACCGGATCCTTTCACAATATCATGAAGCCGAATGTACTGGTCAGGATATATTCCGACGGAAGCGTGCTCTACAGCATTAGGTATGCAATGTTTTTGCTCATCTCACATAATTCTCTTAAATAATCTGGTAATTCACCGCCGCGCCAGGATCGGCGGTACAGGTTGCAAACGTTTTTTTGATATCATCAAAATCAATGATGATTTATAGAAACAAGCAGAACAGACGCTGTCACGGCACTTCGCTACTTTCCACTAGATTGAACAATCTTTTAAAAGCGGATCGTCTCTGAATGCATACTAATCTAACTGTCTGCACGCTCATGCTATATTGTATCGATCTTTCGTGGATTCCTTGTTGTAATGTACTGTAATGTCTATCATGTAGTATGTTGTAATGGGCAGTGAGCTTCGCTGTGTGCAATGTTACTTTTTGTTTTGTTTCTCGTGTAGTGACTATAGAGAAAGTGACTGTTGTGGTAACGAGCACTGTGACTTGAAGTTAGCGCGATGCCGATACACCGCACTGAGAGTATTGAGACTATACATATATAGTATAGCAGGCTGTATGCCGGAGTTATACTTGATGTTTTACTCTTCCATTATTTTTCATTGCTGACTTTTTTCTTTGTTATTTTACTTGTATTTCATTTTACCTTCCTTTATCGCTGGAGTTTATTTTTGATAATTGGGATAGTCGGCTCTTCGATGGCCCATTTTCCGAGAGTCTCATGACTTAATAAAAGACAACAAAATTATATACAAAGGCTGGTACAGTTAGGCTTATTGTAAACGATAGAAGCAAAACGCTTCAAATAATAAATATTGTTCGCCTTCAGAATGTATCGCCCTTGCCCCTTCGCCCCAATATAAACACGTGTAACCAATAGCCGTGACGATGGTAGTAACAAACTGTGAGGCTGCGTGAATTCTCGATCCTTATATTCCAATACGCGTTTCATTCTGCCGCCGGTTTCAACATAAAAAAATTCTTCGTTTTACAAATATTTGTCATGATCGCAAGGGGTCGTCAGCGTTCCGCTAGCTGTTCCTGCTGCAGCAAAAATCCTGAGACAACTCGGTACATCCTAGTGAAATGAGAAGGCATTCACCCAGCAAGACCCGTAGGTAACGTACTTACACATTCTAGAACCGCTGGGATTTGAAGTGAATGGGAACATTAGGCGGTCAACAGCCGAGAAAAGGAAGATATGCTTAGAATATTGGCGGGAACAGAGGACGGGAAGAAATTGGTAGGACCAGATCCGTCACAAGCATAGGTAATGGTACAAGGTAGATATTAGACGTTTAAGGAAGTGAAAAAGAAAGGTTAAGGAATTGTAAACAAAACGCTACTCTAAAAAAGATGTACAGCGTACCTGATTAGCTCGAGCAGGTTAGGTGGCTATTTGTTACCACAGTGTTTCAAAGGCGATACCAATAAATCATCCTTCTCCTTATTGACACCATCATCATCTGTGGAGGGACAGTGGAAAAAAAAAAAAAGAATCTCTTTGACATTCGTTTCTCTTTGACAAACGAGTGTGGTCGCACCGTTCACACTACGCCATTTCATTTCGAGACGTCTTAGAAGGGGCAGCATGGAGCGACGTGATAACAAATCTGAAAAACGTTCCTTCATGAGAAACGTTAATAGCGTTAAGCATTGACTTTCTGAATGATTTATACTGTGGGCCTACTTGGGCTGGCTGTTTCTTAGTGAAACACTCGAACGAAATTACTCGCGCGAATTGCTTTCCTCCCTGGCTCAACCCTCGGCTTGCACTACGGAAGCTGTCCTATCGTCTCTACGATCGAACGATGTCACAGATGACACGCGAACGCACTTTATTAGTGTAGTTTTGCTTTCACACAGGGTGCACCCGAAGCGCTTGCGTTGTGTCTTTTCTCGCTTAACTGCGCCACTGTCTACACGCAGGGTGTCGCTGAAGCTGTCCTGTCCCATGAACCTGATGAATTTTCCGTTTGATCGACAAACTTGTTCGATTATAACAACCAGCTGTGAGTATATCATTGCGAAACTTTTCCGTACTTGAACAGCGAGATACAACGCAAGTGAGCGCTCTAGTCGAGTGTAAGGGATTGGAGATAGCCTTCAGGAACACACCATGCCAGACAAAACAATGTAACTGCGAGTAAAGTGCGCAATGGTAGTGTAAGTCCAGTGTTTCGCCTACAGATGAAACAAGTGATAGCACAAGACAACACAGTACAGTAGACTCCGTCGATATTGAATACTGATACTAGCAGAACACAAATATAAACATTGTTATCGCTTTCGAATACTTGCGAGAATCTTACCGATCGGCAATCTGTAAAGCGAAACTCGCTTAATAACAGGAACAAGCAATATCAAAGTAACGACTCTGCACATTTCCGTGACTAGATGCCCACACCACAGAAGACATAGTGTTCTTGTGGAGACAGAGTGATCCTGTGCAAGTGGCGAGGAGCCTGCACCTTCCGAAGTTCACTCTAACAAAGTTCCGGACAGGCGACTGTTCTTCAAAAACAAATACAGGTGAGTTGTTTTTCAATAGCAGGTGTTATAGGGAGGAGAAGGAGGAAGAGGAGGGGGTAGAGGATTGATGTGCCTGTCAGTTTACGGCGTGCTATGAAATATTATTGTCCTGTT